>NC_140243.1:4850365-4875365 GCF_949987555.1 Borostomias antarcticus
TATATATATATATATATATATATATATATATATATATATATATATATATATATATATATAAATATATATATATATAACAAAGTAAAATTCACATACAGTATCATTATCACTATGATGAGTTGGTTTTATAGCAGGTGCCTAATAAGATCCAGTGAGTATTCTACACAGAGAGTCTCTTTGGAGAGCCAAGCCACACTGAAGCACACGGACAGTGGGATACCAATTAGCCTCTGGATATGATGAGAGAGAATTACACAGAATTACCTCTCCCGACATGGCCACAGGCTATCCAGCTCCCTCCGTCTCTCTCTCACCAACACCAACTGGCAGATCAGTAGTTCTCTAATCTCCGTCTCTGTTTTGATAATTCCCTTTTCCTATTGGGGCACACTATGAGCATCTGGACATATGCTCATGTTCCCTGGTCTGTGCACTGTCGATAGTGTGTGGTTCCTCTGGGGGAACTGAGTTTGACTCTCCCCCTAGTCCACAGAGCCGAACAAACAACAAAGTGCCAGGTATACGGATTCTCTGAGGACGCTGGGAGACAGGAGCAGCTTCTGCTGCTGCCGGTGCAGCTGCCTGCTACAGAACTTCCTGCTACTGAACCTCTGTCCTAATGTCCTAGAATAAAACAGCTACAGTCCACAGGGGTACGGATACTGTACCGGCGCAGGGTCAGTGCATCTTAAACATGGCTGACTAAAGCAGGAAGGAAGCAAGAAAGGGGTCCTATATGGTGGACTAGTTTCTGTGATGTGAGGGATGGGAGTGGGCTGTTCTGAGGGGGGCAGTGCTGTCCTAAAACAACCACACGTGGGGGACAAAGGTGGAGCATAGTTGTTCTGATACAGGTTCACCATCCGTGGGACAGAGCTCAAAGGAGGGCTCGGGTTCACGCTGTTATTTAGCTATTTATTTACCCTGGTGGCAGTTGGCTGACCCCGGATCGTGACATTCTAAATGTAAAGTGTGCTCCGCTCTGCGACGCCCCCGCGCCTCGCTTGACTGACAGCTGCAAAATCTCCACATTCATACGTGACGCTGTGGCTGCAAACTGTCTTTTTTTCTCCTCGGGAGCTGGGAGAGGAATGTTTGACCTCGCATGTACGTCCATCAAGGACGAGCTCTTTGGACAAGAGGGGAAATAAACTGCCGCATGAATTTTTAAGGGGAAAAAATATACCATGCAGAAAATCTGTCATGTAGCAGTCAGTTAGGGGAGATGTTGGATATAACTCAGATTACGTGTCTGCAATACATTTGAAATGCAAAGGGTCTCTAATGAAGTAAATACTTCATTGTGTGAGCATCATTTAATCATAACTACTTTGCAGATTAAATTGGCAGTACATGAAGAATGTTGTGGGAATTTTACGCAACTATTATTTGCATGAATGTCTCGTTGGATTTAAGCCATTTAACTCCAACTGATCTTCTGGTAGACAGTGCCAATCCCACTCATGCATCCTCATCCTATTCAACTTTTCAACCTTTCTATGTTACCCAACAAACCACCACCTGTTTGACAGACTAGAAATGAACCAGGTGGAAAAGTCATAAATATACAAAATAATCTGGATGTGAGAGAGATTAGGGGGACCCATCATCATCATCATCAACAACAACAACAACAACAACAGAACTACTGAGGAGCTCTCCATCTGGGCAGATATGTACAGTAAGCTGTTCCAGCAGATAATACCAGTGACCTTCGACCCTCTGGGAGGTACAGTACACAAGCAGGAACCCAGACCAGCTCACAGCCGGACTGTCGTTTTGGCATGCACCGTCTCCAGCGTGGGGCCTGTTCTGAGATCAGGTGCCACGGACTTGAGCGGGGGGCCGGCTATAAAACCGAATGAGCCACGGAAACATTGTGTTTAGTTCTCCCCGAGGACGCGCCCTAGGACAACATCCAGAATGGCGCTCAGTCGAGCATCGCTCAGCACTGGAAGCTCCCTTGCTGTGCTGTGGACCCCCGTAATGGAAGGAGTCACGTGCCCAGTCACACACAGCTTTCACACCTCACATTGCACACAGGCACTGGTGCAGTATGGATCAGTGGGATACAGTAGAAGGCCAATCCCAATGGGACAAGAGGAGTCAGCACACAATCCCATCAGGGCAGAAACTCATTCAAACTGGACGGCTATTCATTGAAGTCCCTCCGCTTAGGCGTCTGTGTTTAATCTGATCTGGTGAATTTGCTGAGAATCTCATGCATACCCTAATGCCTAATGCCTGAGCAGTTAGAGAAGCTGGGAATTCGGAAGCCGAGCCTGGCTTTGCATAATGTAATCTGGTGGACGGGAGACGGAATGAACTGTCTGTGATATAAAAGTGCATGTGCACACATGCGCGCACACACAATCGCACACATGCATAGACACACACACACACACACACACACACACACACACAATAGGCAAATACATCAGACGTGTCAAGCTCCTCATTTAGATGAGTCAAGAGGACAAACCTAGCTAGAGAAAATGGAAGGACAGGAAATTAAGAGTGTGATAGAACTGAGCAGTGGCAGAGCTAAGAGAGGAGAAAGAAAACAGAGAGTCATGGGGCAGCTGTGAGTTGGAGTGCAGCTGTGAGGCCTCATAACATCCAGAGACATTAGCTCCAATGTCGCCTGTTAGCTGCCTGGTGCCATCAGAAAGACCCCAGCACCAAATATAACACCACACACCCCGAGACCCAGCAGCCTGACTCACTCTGCACAACATGACACATTCACTAGCCATTCACACAGATCTAACTGCCTTTCAAACAGAACTACTGCCTTCACACAGAGCTACTGCCTTCACACAGAGCTACTGCCTTCCAGAGCTGTCTTCACACAGAGCTACTGCCTTCACACAGAGCTACTGCCTTCACACAGAGCTACTGTCTTCACACAGAGCTACTGCCTTCACACAGAGCTACTGCCTTCACACAGAGCTACTGCCTTCACACAGAGCTACTGTCTTCACACAGAGCTACTGCCTTCACACAGAGCTACTGCCTTCACACAGAGCTACTGTCTTCACACAGAGCTACTGTCTTCACACAGAGCTACTGCCTTCACACAGAGCTACTGCCTTCACACAGAGCTACTGCCTTCACACAGAGCTACTGTCTTCACAGAGCTACTGCCTTCACACAGAGCTACTGCCTTCACACAGAGCTACTGTCTTCACACAGAGCTACTGCCTTCACACAGAGCTACTGCCTTCACACAGAGCTACTGTCTTCACACAGAGCTACTGCCTTCACACAGAGCTACTGCCTTCACACAGAGCTACTGTCTTCACACAGAGCTACTGCCTTCACACAGAGCTACTGTCTTCACACAGAGCTACTGCCTTCACACAGAGCTACTGCCTTCACAGAGCTACTGCCTTCACACAGAGCTACTGTCTTCACAGGGCTACTGCCTTCACACAGAGCTACTGCCTTCACACAGAGCTACTGTCTTCACACAGAGCTACTGCCTTCACACAGAGCTACTGCCTTCACAGAGCTACTGCCTTCACACAGAGCTACTGTCTTCACAGGGCTACAGTCTTCACACAGAGCTACTGTCTTCACACAGAGCTACTGTCTTCACACAGAGCTACTGCCTTCACAGAGCTTCACACAGAGCTACTGTCTTCACAGAGCTACTGCCTTCACAGAGCTACTGCCTTCACACAGAGCTACTGCCTTCACACAGAGCTACTGCCTTCACACAGAGCTACTGCCTTCACAGAGCTTCACACAGAGCTACTGCCTTCACACAGAGCTACTGTCTTCACACAGAGCTACTGCCTTCACAGAGCTTCACACAGAGCTACTGTTTTCACACAGAGCTACTGCCTTCACAGAGCTACTGCCTTCACACAGAGCTACTGTCTTCACAGAGCTACTGCCTTCACACAGAGCTACTGTCTTCACACAGAGCTACTGCCTTCACACAGAGCTACAGTCTTCACACAGAGCTACTGTCTTCACACAGAGCTACTGTCTTCACACAGAGCTACTGCCTTCACAGAGCTTCACACAGAGCTACTGTCTTCACACATAGCTACTGTCCTCACACAGAGCTTCACACAGAGCTACTGTCTTCACACGGAGCTACTGTCTTCACACGGAGCTACTGTCTTCACACAGAGCTACTGTCTTCACACAGAGCTACTGTCTTCACAGAGCTTCACACAGAGCTACTGTCTTCACAGAGCGTCACACAGAGCTACTGTCTTCACACAGAGCTACTGTCCTCACACAGAGCTTCACACAGAGCTACTGTCTTCACACAGAACACCTGCCTTCACACAGAGTTACTGCCGTCACACAGAGCTCCGATAACGCCCTGGGTGAGTGAATCAAGGTACAACTGTAGTGGACCAGACAGCAATCGAAAACGAGCCATTCATTCTCTGGCTGTTTCCAGGCGTGTACAGTTCCTCTGAGAAACACTGTTAAGAGGCCATTTGAAGCAAGAAATCGATGAAAGCATTGGACTCAGACTAGGTGGTGCTCATTAATAATGGATTATCCACTTATAGGTTCATTTAGACTCGTTATGCATATTTGTGGAACAGGATGAGACGTGACTGCTGTAAGGCATACCATTAATGGGTTTTGCTTTAAGCAGAAATTCAATGTACATCTGAGCCAATTTAATTCCCACTTTCTGTGAATTTGTTTAGAAGTTGATATTGCATTAGGGTCAAAGTCCATTACAGTAGGTGGAAACTACATCCCTTGCTAGAAGTGTGTGCAATTTATTCACAGAGAAGGCGTGAGAGCTCAGTCACCACTGATGTATCATTTCCATAAATAGGCAACCAAGTGACAAGGACTGAAGATCTTTTATAAATAACTGTTCAGATTCAGAAAGCAGGGCTTAAATTTTTTATCACATCTCATTCTGCAGCACGGGAGCACTACTTGTTCTCAAGTTCCATTGTAAGTACGGTCATATGAACCGAGCTCCAGCATCCCATCCTAATCTAGAATCCCTGCCGCTAGCGAATGATTTCTGGGATAAAGTGTTTTGGTTCTGAGTTCATGCCTTCATGGGTGGTTTAGCTGGAAAGAGCAGTGTGTTTTCTACATTCAATTACTCCCATAAATAATGGCTTCATAAAAAGCAGACAGTGCCCTTCAGCAGAGTCGTGCTACTGTACCAGTGCTGGAGAAGCGGCTTCGATTCACGAACACAGGAAATGTCACATGATCAAGTTAGCCATTCTGAGGGAGCCCTCTCCTGTGACATAGTAGTAATATCTTCGCCCTAGTTTGGTGGTTCTCCTTTCGAATCGATCTCGACCGTCCCATCTTCTCAAGGGCATACTGTACCAAGGAACGAATGGATGGGCCCACTTATTCACTGCAGCACACTAGCTAGCCAGCTCCTGTGTCCTGGCCTCCTTCCCTCTCTCAGGCCTGAGTGAATCACTTAGCAGAATGGAGGCTCTGAGATAAACTACCCATGGCATTACCTACACGGCGCCCTGTCTTCCAACATGGTGAAGCGCATTAAAATAATGGCACTATCTCAACGGGCTGCCAGTTAGCAGGATTGTGCAAACATCACGACCAGTCCTTCCAATCCCCCAGGCGGTCAGGGCTCTCTCCATATGGTTATGAATACAGTCTACATAGCCAGCATATCATTGCTGCTGAGAGGCTAATTTCTGTTGCTCGGGAGACGCCAGTGTGGGTGTCTGCAGTGATTGTTAAGTAAACAGGAGTTAGAATTGTTCTTGCCAGTGACAGGCTGAGATTATTACCCAAAATACTATCAAGTGTGTGGTTTTGATGTGAAATGAATCAACTTGCGTCTCTGACCCATTGCTACGGTCTGCTTTTGTTTCCAGAGATTTTCATCAGGATCTCCATAGTATAGGTTGTTATTGTAATTGCTCTGGAAAGACAATGCTCTGTAGATCGATGACAAGCTACAAATGGATGATTCACACGCCACAGAGTGGATATTCCTGTAGGCCACTGGGAGACCACATCATTAGCACACAAGGAGAGTAATCACAGTACAGACACAATAAACACAGTGACAATGGCCTCTTCCAGTGCATATCCACTGTACCTGCCATTAACTGGGTGTGCTTAGCTGTCTAAACAAGGCTTGATCTCTCCACTTTGCTGTGATCCAGGATGTCAGGCAGAAGAGCATTCTTGGTTTCCTCCTGTGCATTTAATCCTTCACCCCTGCAGAATAGTGACTGTACATGGACAGAATCACTGCTAAGTGCAGCCATAAGTACTAGTAGGCAGGTATGAAATGACCTTGTTTCGACAGGATGGACCATTAGGGCCTTGTTCAGGCTCACAGGCTTACAAATAGATTGCAGTCAGGCTTACAGAATTGATCTATTGTTGACCATTGCATTTACATTGGCTTGAAATCCCAGGAGATTGCCTCATCCCACCATAAAAGCTCTATAATTTAAGTTCAGAATTGAACTTGCTTTTCAGAAAGCCTAAGATGGCCAGACCCTATGATTGTGTGTGTGTGTGTGTGTGTGTGTGTGTGTGTGTGTGTGCGCGTGTGTGTGTGGGCATACGTGGGTGTGCGGGTGTGTGCTTGTGTGTGTTTGTGTGTGTGTGCTTGTGTGTGTGTGTGTGTGTGTGTGTGTTTATAGCAGCAACACTGTGGAACAGCTCCAGGTCTATCAGTGGTATGGGAGGTTTCAAGGAGGCTCTTTAAAAAATTGGTCAACTAGAGACTGCAGACCTCCGCCCTTGTCCCCCCCCTCAACTGCTCTCCCCCTTCCACGTCCCCCCCTCTACCTTTCCTCCCACCACCACCTCTCATGTGCTGTGCTCTCCTACTGGCTTTTTGAATTGGTGACTGTAGCACCACCTGTAGTTTCCTCTTTCTGCTTGACATCTTTCCTCTCCAATTTCCAAAACGTTGCTAGTTTTGTGAAGACTTCCCATTCCCATTCATTAACAGCCAAGCAGAGCAGTAGTGGAGGGAGGAGTGGGCTGGTTCAGAGTCTGCAGACAGTAGTTTACAAGATGTACATTAGAGATGGTAGTTATACAGCCAGTGACATGTTAAATCTATAGTTTATAGGCGAGATATAGTTTTATATGAAGTCAATCATCTTAATGTACACTTTATTTTCATCCACCTGAAAGTGTCTGCACTTTATACTTTATTTTGAATGCTTGAAGTTTACATTATCGTTTAAATGCAAGTTGAGACACTAGTCTATATAACAGGTGTCACTGTGTTGCTTGGCAGTATTGCCTTTACGCTCACTTGCCCATGCTGGGTTCGATCTTGGCTGTACAGAAATCATCACACTTCACAATAACAGATAGTATACATAAAGCATTAAACATGGTAATTTAGCAGACTCTATTGAGGTAGCCTACAGAATGCTTCGCTTCAACTATCCACACGAATGAGAAATATAACGTTATGGTGCATTCCATTTGTCTCGGGAGCTGCGAGTGGGAACTGGCAATGGTCACTCCGAGGTGAGCGTTCCAGTTGCAACAGCTGATCTCGTTATCAACAGCTAACTAGTAGCACTAGCCTTTGTTAGCAAACAAGTTGATAACAACGCGGTATTGTGCGCACAAAACACCATAATCAGCAATAGCTTTAGCAGCTTGTTTGTCGCTCTCTACACTGCAGCCAGTAGTCTCGTCAGGCGCAAGGCGAAATTTTAATATTGCTGATTTAAATAATAACACTGCTGCAGCATCATCTTCCATCCGCCGGGCGGAAAAATTATGGTAGGCGTTCAACCTTCCGGATCGAGCTGAAAAAGTACATAGACACCAGCCTGTTGACAAGAGCATAACTGATCATGGCTGGATCATGGATGTATTATAAGAAGTGGATAAGGCATGCAAAGATGGCGGCCCATTCAATCCAATGAAAGTTGCTCAGTGGCGCATGAAGCAAGCCCCCATGGCCAGGAACAGCCAGTTTTTGGCGTAGTGGCCAAGCTCGGTACTGCAAGTGGTGCCAAGAACCTGAAACCTATAAGGAAACTGAAACCTAAATCCCCCACTACACTGCAGGTACAGTAATATGGGTACTGTAGAGCCACCTAAGAATGAATCATGGTCAAAATTGAATGGTGAGTTTGTTGGCCCATGCTGCACCCCTCCACTGAGTTTCATGCATATCGGGCCGGTAGTTTTTGTTTAATCCTGTCCGCCTACAGACGCACACACAGACAGACAGACAGACAGACAAACAGACAGACAGACAGACAGACAGACAGACAGACAGGGGCGAAAACATTACCTTCCGCCCTGCGGGGCTTTGCCCCTGGGGCGGAGGTAAATATAGTAGGATGATTTGTCAGTTGTATTGTTTTAAGACCATATGATTTTGTGTGTGTGTGTGTGTGTGTGTGTGTGTGTGTGTGTGTGTGTGTGTGTGTGATGTATTGATATATTGAAGTATGATGTACAGTGCAGTGTCATTTCTTGGTATATAACTAGTGTTTGTTTTATATTGAATTATTGGGGTTTTTAAGTACCAATATATTGATGTATTGATTAATGGTACTTGTATGTGTTAGTGATGCCCCCTTTCCTCCTCCCCCTTCCCCCCTTAGAGCTCTTCTGTGTCATCCTGACCTGGTTTGTGTTAATGTATGCTGATGGTTGGCTTGCAAAGCAGAGCTGTAATGTTGATGTGATGAAACTCTTCCAATTAAATCAATCAATCAATCAATCGGTAAATCAATCAGCCACGGCATCTAAAACCCTGGCTAGAATACTTTCCTTTACAACCTGTCGTTTCACATCTCATTGTGATTCACCACCACACCCCTGTCCTACAGGTCTTTTTCTCATTTGGCCTCAAGTCACCAGAATTTAATGGTGTCTAGGCAGACAGCCAGGTAGTCAAATGTTGTGCGAGGTGGAGGGGAGCTGTGTTTCAAAGGCAATTCACAATGACAAATGACAAAAGTTTCAAACAAAGCATCTCCTCTGTTGAGAAAGTCTCATTAGGCGCCGGGGACCAGCTCGGGCAGCCATGCAAATCACCCTCTGATCAGTCAAAGTGACACGTAAACAATCCTGCTCCCCTCGCGGCCACTACAGGTACGATCCTCACAATACATTCCAATAAATCGGAGATGAAGAAAAGAACTGTCTCTCCTTCAGGCGTCCGACAAGCAGGCTTACACGAGGGTGGAAAACGATGTACCTTTTCAAACACTCATTCAGTAACAAGACAGACCCTCTTAAAAAGAGGAAGTCTGGTTAGCCGTGTAAAGGGCAATCTGTTTGCTGCTGGTAGGGATAAAAGGCTCACTGCCAGCGTGCAGAAATGCGTAGACTATACTGTGTCCCAATTGAAAAGTGACACAGCTATTCATTATGCTTCCAACTTCATTATTCGAGGCCGGTGAATAAAAGCGAGGAGACCGTTGAATAGCAACAACACGTGCTTGTGGAAAATAAGAAAATCCCTAGCTATGGGGAAGCAATAGCATTTCATCTCCAAATACAGGCTATATTTAAAAGGAACAAGTTAAATCGTGCATACAAGTCACATGTGACTTATTAGATAATAGATGATGAATCATAAAAAAACAACTTTCGTAGGAATAAATGCAAGATGCATGTACGTTCAGGCGGGAGCGGATTCAGCAGCCTATAGTAAAATAGTGAACGTGACGTGCGCATGGCATGTTTGTGCACGCCTGCGTGTGTGAAATAGCCGATGGATGTGAGTGGCAAACGTAGTGCAGGGGAAAAGGGAAGAGAGTGAACGTTGCTTTAGGAAAGGACAGGAAGAGAGAGAGAGAGAGAGAGAGAGAGGGAGAAGAGAGAGAGAGAGAGGAGAGAGAGGGAGAAGAGAGAGAGAGAGAGGAGAGAGAGAGAGAGGGGAGAGAGAGAGAGAGAGAGAGGGAGAAAGAGAGGGAGAAGAGAGAGAGGAGAGAGAGAGAGAGAGAGAGAGAGAGAGGGAGAAGAGAGAGAGAGAGAGAGAGAGAAGAGAGAGAGAGAGAGAGAGAGAGGGAGAAGATAGAGAGAGAGAGAGAGAGAGAGAGAGAGAGAGAGAAGAGAGAGAGAAAACATTTATTCATTTATTTCCCCGGCGCCGTCCACCTGCCAGTCCCCCGGTGTGACTCACCGAGCGTAAGCCGTCAGGCGTGTAGGCTACCTTGGCAACTCCCTTCAGCTGGCGGGGGGGGGGGTCAGGGGGGTGCAGACGGTAGGCGCAGGCCTAATACATATATGAGCGCCAAGCGGCAGAGGTCCAAACTGTAGGAGGGCGCATGCTGCTACGCGTAGGCAATACAGTACGTCATCATCGTGCCTCTAGGCTGCACTATGTTAGACTGCTGGTGGGTAGTAGGGTCTACAGTTTTCAGATTTAAGGCTTATCAAAGGTGATACTCTCTCCAATTAGTCGCTGACTCAAGCCGCTATCAGCCTGTTCAATGCATCCCCTGACTGGCTGGACACTGAGAAACACCCCCAGGCCAACGCAGATGTAGTGAGTTGAATGTTTATTCGGTAAATCTGTTTCCATTTAACATGTTTCGCATTAGCTCTGATTCACAAATGGCAAAAACCACCTCAAGCGAGTGTACAAACATTTTAGCAAATTAAAGAAAGTTTATTCAAATTTTGCCGTTTCCATAACATGCGATGTGAATTTCTAATGCGATATATGCTTCAAAATGAGCATAAAGGCTTCATGGAAACGCACCTAATGTGAATACGTTTGCTGTTTATGAATTGAACCACTTGTTCCTCCACAGTGAGCTGGTCCTCAGGAGGTGCATCCTCGCCAGGCCAGTGGCCAGTCACAGCCTTGGCATAGGTGTGAGGCCTGATCCTGTCCAGCCCGGCGATTATCATGTCATCAATACGAGAGTACTGCTCTAAATCTTCAATCCTTTGTTCCAGTTTGTCAATCTTCTCGTCCCTTTGTCGAAGTGAGGCCTTAAGCACACGCACATCCTCTACAAGGCCTACAAATTTAGCTTGTTAAGTGACCACTTTACTAATCTCTTCAGACATAACATTTTGTGACTTTTTGATTTCCTCTAGTTCCTCGGCCGTTTTTTTTTTATGTAACAGACATTTTGGGGAAAAAGACTGCTGATTGTAAAGAAAATCAAGTAGTATTGAAGTATAACAACTCCATAGATTGGCCGGTTCTCAAGATAATTGTGCCCTAGAGAGACAGAGAGAGAGACAGAGAGAGAGAGAGAGAGAGACAGAGAGAGAGACAGAGAGAGAGAGAGAGAGACAGAGAGAGAGAGAGAGACAGAGAGAGAGAGAGAGAGAGAGAGAGAGAGAGACGGAGAGAGACACGATGTGTGGCATTATACATACTGTAGTAGTAAGATGCTGTAAGCACTAAGCAGTGCAATTTACCCCTGCGGATCAATAAAGTGTGTGCCATGTATCACCTAGCTCCATTAGCCTTTAAAGGAGGCCACACATCACAGCAGCAAAGACACACTTTGCCGGAGGTGACTGGTCTGCTAAATAACGTACATGCTAAAGCTACGTTTCAATCAGCCAAACAATTTGCATCCCTGTCAGTTAGGCACTGGATAAACACACAACACATCCAATAGTAATCCCTTGGGCACAGCTCCTGCTCCTCCTCCCACTCCTTCTCCTGCTCCTCCTGCTTCTCCTCCTCATCTAAACACGTCTGCTGCTACAGGTTTAGTCCTTTAGTTGGTTTAGTCCTCAGAACTGGGATGTTAATTAAAGTCTCTTACTCATACTAGATTCTGTCACCTCATCCTCTCAGTCAAAACAAGAAGAATGGAGATGTGGAGAGAAAGAGAGCAATACAATATATTGATATATTACGCCCACAACAAAAGAAATCGCTAAAAACAATTCACAGTAATGCTATATACTTTATACCATACCATAATGTTTTATATTTGGTAACCCTGATCCACGTATTAAATAGACAGCATTCTGCCGTGAAGTTGCACATGCTTGATGCAACGATAGTTAGCTAACATTAGCTAGCTTACCTATAGCTAGTTAGACCAGTCACTTTGTGTGTGTATCCTGTGAATGTGCATTACTGACACACATTCTAGAAGCATCTAGGTCTAGACGCATCTAGAATTTAGGTTAGCATGAAAGTATTTCCCTCATAGTAACAAACTTTTCAAACTTCCTTTGTTTGAATGTAATCACCATGTGAGAAAGTCCATCACCAAAACCATTTTGAAAGGAGCAAAGGCGACATCGCTGGTCATGTTTGCTCTTATAAATAATACATTGTTCTCGTCTGCTCCTAGTTTGCAATGCAGCCCTCAAAATTGCCTCCCACGCAAGTCTGGTAGAAAGCACACAGTGACTTGAAAGGGGAAAGGAGGAAGAGAAAAAAGATTCTATTTTGCAGATCATCATGTGAACACGACCCTGGGGAACCGCGAGCACAAAGACTTCACACAATTTGTCTGCACCGCCGTGCGGAAGAACCCGCGGAAGCCGGGGCGGGGGAGAGAGCGGGGAAAAATCCACAAATATTCACACACTGGAGACGGCGAATGTAACGCTGGCTAGGTTCTGAGATACTACACAAGATGAGAACAGTAACCTCTGTGTCACCCCGGCTTCAGATCCGAGGATCAGGCAAACACCGGCCTGGTTATGATCTGTGTTCTGTGACGTGATTGATAAGGAACACAGTCCTATATGTGCGCTGCAGCCTCTCCGGAGACACACACACACACACGCAAGCACACGCCTGTGCGCCCACACACACACACACACCCACAGAAACACACACCAGAGGTAGACCACAACGAACGGCCAACTCTCCACAATATCTGAGCAGAGTGGAAGATATTCATGGAGTTGCCGGGGGAGAAAGGGAATCTCTCTCAGAGCCCTCCGCATTCCGCTGTCCTATCGGGGAAGTGACACAAGCCGTGTGTTTATTGCTGTTATAAAGCAGTCGGAGGGTGATAAGTGACTTGTTGATCAGGTACATTGCCCTCCAAGGCGTTGAAAGACCTCTGACCCTGTGAGAGAATGTCCCCGTGAGAGAATGCCATGCAGGGCTGTGTTCCAGAAACACTTTTCAAAACCTGTCGTTGGCGATGACTGGAGAGCAAAAGATACATAATTCCAAAATGAGGTTAATCTCAGTCCAGATCTGATAGATCAACTTGTAATTAACATTATGTTTAGGTTAACTGGTCCAGTAGTCATACGTGTGTAGGATTGAGACCAACCAGATAGACTGTTTTTCTAAAGGAATATTATTTTGTTATCCCCTGCTATCCTTAAGCCTCTGCTTCTCCTCACATTGCTAGCTCTGCTCCCATAAAGCTCTCAGCTTTTCTTGTGTCGACAATACATTTTTTACTTTGACTGATCTGAAGCCACACAAAGCACCACACACAAGGATCTGTCAAACTCTCCGCTTTACATTATATGACTTATCAATTCTCCCCATTCAAAATTCCCTCTAAATTTGAAGGCATGTTGTGCTTGTTAGACAGTGTGCTTCCCCCCTCAAATGTCTGCTTCTGAGTAATGACAGCATGATGTGTGCTGTCTTTAATGTAACTCTCGTGGGATAACCCGAACGACAAGATTGAGTTAGCTTGTCTGGTTCAGGGTTCAGCCTCCAGTTATTGGTATCACTCGAGCCCTGGCCTTCACCAATCTCCATCAAGGCTCCTAATGGGACTTGCATGTTTTTTTTAATTTAATAAAAAAATAAAAAAACTCATTACCACGCAACCATCTGCTTTTCATGCAGTGCCAATACAGCTCCTGAGGTAAAATAATTAAAACAAGACTAATTTACTCTGGCGTTTCTTGGTCAACCTGGTTTGTTTAGACCACATAGGGGGACCGTTCACATTCCAAAGGACACAATTCCTCAACCCCCCTGGAGTGGGGGGAGGGAAAGTCCTGTATACAGTGATAGGTACTATATAGAGTTCTGTTAACCCTGGAAAGAACAATGGCTACCGCCCAGAGTGGTTTACTTTGTTAATCCATGACATTTTAGCATACAGTGTTTTGGAGGAAACACTGGCTAGGGAGGATGGGGTTTGAATGAGAATCATCTGCCCCCACCTACTCTGCCACTTCACATCTGCCCCCACCTACTCTGCCACTTCAGTACACTGACAGGACACGGTCTCTGACTTTATGCACCATTTCAATGAGATTTGAGGGGACGGTCGACTGCTGTGCTGTGCAAGAAAGCTACTGGCATTCTTACTCGAAAAGGTTTACGCAAAGTATCACACAGCGCTCTTATGATTCCTTAAACTAAATTTCTCTATATTCCTCTTCAAGGGAGGTATTTCAGGGCACCATTTCAAAAAGATATCAGACAGCAGCGCTGACTAAAGAGAATCTCATGGATCATTAAGATCTGTTTGGCTTGTGAGAGAGAGATAACGAAGCTCGCTAGCAAACAGCCACTTTATTCACAGCAGGGATTTGATTTGTGTTTCCACAAAGTTTTCTTTGAATTTAAAAACCCTAACGCCTTATGTTCTTGCCCTGGATTATGTTGAAGCACAACAACTGTGGTTTAGGTAGTGTAACTCCAAAGTCCCTGTTGGTCCAGCACAGTTCTCCTAACACTCCTGAAGTTGGAGGGTATGAATCTCGTTACTTACTGTCTGCGTGGGAAGGCAGAACCAGGCTGGCCAGCAGTAGCAGCAGGAGGAGGGTGGCGCCCCTGGCGAGGGGAGATGCCCGTCTGTGACTTGGCACCATGGTCCCCGCTGTTGGCACTCTCTCCTCTGTTTCACCAGGCTCCCGCTGAACGGCTCAGAGCTCACGCGATCATAGAGGGACACCTGGGGAGACATGGAGGGGAGGCAGGAGAGACGGTGTTAGTGTCGGGCGTCTGATCGACCTCGCCTGTGGTCCGGCCGAGGCGCGTCGGCATCAACGGGACTGCGAACAAAGAGTGATCAGACTGGAATGATGTGACAGCCAGCGAGATGGGACCCTGTGGACCGAACTGACGTGCCACCCCCACCCCCACCCGTCAGGCAAATAGGACCCCGGAGAGACCACCACACACCTGGGGACCGCTCACAACTAATGGCCCATAAGGGAAAGACTGTTAGAGAGGACACATGGACATGGGGCCCATGATGAAGATGGTTCCCAGACCTATTAACCAAATGTCTCACTGGCTGAAAGGCTGGGATTAGTCCATGTAATTAATCACATGCCACAGACATTGACATCTGTTGCCTGACACATACCATAACCGTGTGTGTGTGTGTGTGTGTGTGTGTGTGTGTGTGTGTGTGTGTGCGTGTGTGTGTGCGTGTTTGTGTGTGTGCGTGTTTGTGTGTGTGCACACGTGTGCCTGCAATATCTGAGACCAAAACACATTGGAAGAGAACACAATGTATCTAATTAGTCATGTTCACAGTAATAACTGTGGGCACCTGCGTCTCACAGGAGAACGCAAATGACAAAAGCTCATGCAAGCCATTTGTGTAATTTTCCTTTCATTTGCTTTTGGCGAGACAGAGCCAAACATTAACTACAACAAAGGCAGCATTGCCAACTCTGCCACAGGCGAGTCTCTGTTTGAAACCAATCTAAGGTGGTTAGAAGACTCAACCCTTAAGATTCCCTCTGAAAGTATGTTCTTTGATCCAGGTTGTATGTGTAATAGATGTTATTTGATCCAGGTTGTATGTGTAATATACATATTTGATCCGGGCTGTATGTGTAATATGCATATTTGATCCAGGCTGTATGTGTAATAGCTGTTCTTTGATTCAGGTTCTATGTGTAATAGATGTTCTTTGATCCAGGCTGAATGTGTAATAGATAAGTCTATAGTGGACATGCTTACTTCAAGAAAGTCTGACTTGAAATCTACTTGATATCTCGATATACTCTTCATTGAATCTTGCACAATCATGTCTATTATACTGTTTATTTTATTTTATGTCTTATCTTGTTTTTGTAGCATTCTTGACTATTTTGTATCTCTTCTAAATTGGTATTTTGGTCTTTGGTTATTGTGTTTCTTTGTTGTCTTCGGTAAACTGCTGCTATGATGCTGCAATTCCGCCTCAGGAATGAACCAAATGAAATGAAATAAATTAATAAACCATCATATCAAAATGAAAATTAAATGATATCTGTTAGAAATGTAATCTAATCTGTTAATAAGAAATGAAATGAAATGAATTGAAAAGAAAAAAAAATAGAAAAATGAAATTAAATCTGTTTATTAGTCGCACATCATTTGACACATCAACTAACGCTTGCATTTTAGCGGTCGCCGGTGAAATTTCTCCTCTGCATTTAACCCATCCAAGCTTTCCTCCTCCCGCCTCTTCAGTGACGCCCGCGGACCAGGGCAAGTGCTCAGTCCGAGTACTGGTCAGGGACAGGACAGAAGAGTGATCTGTTCTTCTGCCTGTTTTTATATGTCGGTTCTTTGTGGAGGAAACCCTTGTGAACACAGGTAGAACACGCAAACTCCACACAGAAACGCCCAGGAGACAGCCCCACTGTGAGACGACAGCGCAAAGCACCGTACCACTTGTAGTACCTACATACAGTATTCCTACCTACCCACCTATCTAGACACACCATAACGTGGGTGTTTTTTGGCCCGATAATAACAATACCTTAAAAATCCATAGATGTCAATGCAAAACCATATACCCATTACACAGCAGTAACATAAGTACCTTTGGGCCTACATTTACAGTTGTGATAAAACTCTCTTGCTCTGCGCTGTGGAGTGACTAGTGCTCTGGCGTTCTCCATCTATCCCAGGTTATTACAGGGAACCATGCACCTGGAACGGAAAGGCTGTGCAGCGCTGTACTCACAACTCCACTGATTCCTCATCGGGTTGTCAGTGGCGAGCAGCGGCACCATGAATTCCAGCACTCAGCCTCCTGCTCCACATCACTCCCTTCTGCCTCAGCACACAGGCAAATTACAGGGGGGGGGGGGGGCGGAGCGGCTGGCTTGTACTTTCCCCTGGTTTTCCAGTCCCCCAAACAAACACAGAGAAAACGCTGCAGTCCTAGGAATTCGACTTGGCTGAGCGTAACTATTCTTGCAGATACAAACGGCCACCACATCCATCCTCCACTCCTCTTCTGCTCCACTGAAGAGTGTCATGAATGCGGTGAACGTAAGTTGATTTTCGAGAACTAAGTGTTCATCGATTTGCTGTCAGCGGGGCCTAAATTGGACCTCATGCTTCAACAGTCAGTAGCTTCATGTTGAACATGTGTGATGAAAAAAGTATGACCTCCGCATACAGTATGCTTTTCTCCATGTTCTCCGTTCTCCATAGACATGAATTATTGGTTCAGGCAGAAACTCTAGCAATTACAGAGAAACTTGAGAAATATATTTCGAGCATTGTGACTTGTCATTATACGAGCTACAGTAGGAGTTGAAGGAGGAGGAAGACAAAGAGTTTGGTTTCAAGCATCTCACAGCGTCAACAGCTCCGCTCCATACCACCCCAGATGCCTCCCAGAAGGATGGTGGCTCCGCAGGATTCCTAACAACTGAGACAGCTTTGGAGAATCGTCCGTTTCATGTAATTTTTCCCCAGATGTCTCAGACTTCCTTGAATCGATAACACCTCTAACTCCCCCACTACCTAGTCACACTGAATCATGAAACTTTCATCGGCTGTTCCTGGTTTGGAGAGTTGCTTTCATTGTGTCAATGTTTTCCCTTCAGATATCCTCAAAGAACCAGAACAGAAATTGGATTTTCATAGTTTTAAAACGTGGGAACTGAAATATCTCTAGGTGAAGAGGGAGAATCGCTGAAATTCAACATCTTACTGAACATGGACTTTTTCAACCTTGTCAACGCTATGGACCCTGTGACCCCTGTGACCTTTAGAGGCGGTGACTGCGGATGGATGGTTAGTTCTATGTTTGGATGATGATCCCAGACAACATGTTGCTGGTGAGATGTTGGAGGGTATCTTCCAGGGAGATGACAGCCCTGCCGCTCTGCCCGCTCAGACACAGCAGAGTCACTCAAAAACCCATTCATCCGCTACCTGTTTTAATGTTTGTGAACTGATGCATATTCTTGCGTAATCTCTAGTGCAAATTGATATAACACTGTACTCTACGTGCCTCTAGCATTTTCAAATCTGTCAGGGTGGCAGGCCAGAACAAATGTGTCTACTGTTAAAATAAGTAGCTACAGTATAGTCTTTTATACAGGCCATTCAATCATAAAGAGCACACATGAGGGGATACAGGTTGTGGATGTCTCGAGCCTACAGTGTAAGTGGGTAGTTGATCACGCTCTGTACTGTTGAAGACTGCAGTAGCATGTGTTTATTTGATGTGGTTCAAGGCAATTCGAATGAGCAATTCTCCTGGAACAGTAGAGGTAAAAAACGATGAGATGTATGCAGTGCAACAGAATAGAGGGCAATGTTAAACACAGATCACTCGACCTGCACTTCCACTGAACCTTCCACAGAACATTGTTTCACACAGAGACATTGCACACTCCTGCTTGCTCACACAGCTGTTGTTGTGTATGAAAAAAATACCCACAATGTGGGCTCGTTTGAGTTAACAACTCCCAGTACCATCCATGTCTCCAGCAGGTCTCCTGAGTAAGTTCGCTGGCTTCTGGCTGCTTCCTCATCACGCTGTCCTCTGCAGAGCGCCGGGAAGAGGGAGTCAAAATCAAGCGGGTATGCATCCCATCATGCTCTTTGGGGGAATGATATCTCCTCCCAGCAGATGCTGTGGTGGAGGAGATGTGACTCCTCAGGAGGTACCCCCCCCCCCCGCTTCCTCCGGGGGTCCTCGCTGCCTCTTATCTGCTTACTTATTCCTTCTGTCCCTGGAGGAGGAATTGTGTGTGTGTGTGTGTGTGTGGTGGGGGACAGTGGAGGACAAACCATCTCATGAGAGACGAGAGTGTGATTCCCCACACGGAGAAACTGAGAAGGCCTCAGCACTGCAGCATCCGGAGCCCATGTACAGCGTGGTGGAGGGACTGACGGTGTGAGGGTTGTCCTCAAGGCGGGGTCTCTGGCTGGTATGTCCAGCGTGGTGGAGGGACTGACGGTGTGAAGGTTGTCCTCAAGGCGGGGTCTCTGGCTGGTATGTCCAGCGTGGTGGAGGGACTGACGGTGTGAGGGTTGTCCTCAAGGCGGGGTCTCTGGCTGGTATGTCCAGCGTGGTGGAGGGACTGACGGTGTGAGGGTTGTCCTCAAGGCGGGGTCTCTGGCTGGTATGTCCAGCGTGGTGGAGGGACTGACGGTGTGACGGTTGTCCTCAAGGCGGCGGGGTCTCTGGCTGGTATGTCCAGCGTGGTGGAGGGACTGACGGTGTGACGGTTGTCCTCAAGGCGGGGTCTCTGGCTGGTATGTCCAGCGTGGTGGAGGGACTGACGGTGTGAGGGTTGTCCTCAAGGCGGGTCTCTGGCTGGTATGTCCAGCGTGGTGGAGGGACTGACGGTGTGAGGGTTGTCCTCAAGGCGGGGTCTCTGGCTGGTATGTACAGCGTGGAGGAGGGACTGACGGTGTGAGGGTTGTCCTCAAGGCGGGGTCTCTGGCTGGTATGTCCAGCGTGGAGGAGGGACTGACGGTGTGAGGGTTGTCCTCAAGGCGGGGTCTCTGGCTGGTATGTCCAGCGTGGAGGAGGGACTGACGGTGTGAGGGTTGTCCTCAAGGCGGGGTCTCTGGCTGGTATGTCCAGCGTGGTGGAGGGACTGACGGTGTGAGGGTTGTCCTCAAGGCGGGGTCTCTGGCTGGTATGTCCAGCGTGGTGGAGGGACTGACGGTGTGAAGGTTGTCCTCAGAGGGGGTCTCTGGCTGGTATGTCCAGCGTGGTGGAGGGACTGACGGTGTGAGGGTTGTCCTCAAGGCGGGGTCTCTGGCTGGTATGTCCAGCGTGGTGGAGGGACTGACGGTGTGAGGGTTGTCCTCAAGGCGGGGTCTCTGGCTGTTATGTCCAGCGTGGAGGAGGGACTGACGGTGTGAGGGTTGTCCTCAAGGCGGGGTCTCTGGCTGGTATGTCCAGCGTGGTGGAGGGACTGACGGTGTGAGGGTTGTCCTCAAGGCGGGGTCTCTGGCTGGTAATGTACTGTAGGTGTTTCTGTGCAAACGGGGGATGTGGATCTTGTTTTGTTTCGCGGGGACATGGACACACTTATAGGCTTAATCTGCATGGACAGCAGCACGGAGAACAGGAAAACACACACACACACACACACTGACATAAACTGGAATCAGGCGCCTGCCGTCTCCATAGAATTCAGTTGTAATGCAGCAATTATACCACCTCCAGCCATCTTCCTTGAGACACCCTGGGAGAAGAGATGGCCGCTTCCTTAGCTCCTAAAGTTCCACTGAAGATTATCAACTCATAAGAGGCACATTCAGCACATTTTTAAGCCAGCCTCTCTCTGCTCTGGAGCTCTGCTAATTGGTTGTGACAGAGCTGTGGGAATGATGCGAGCATCGTGGGGGGGGGGGGGGTCCACAGAACCTTGGAGGGATGACTGCTGAAATCAGGTCCAGACGTCACATTTAAAGAGAGCTTGCTCCTGGCTAGCAGGACTCAGGGAACGTCTGTGTGCCCTAAACATTATACACAACGTGTCCATGCCACCAGCCAGAGAGAATCATATAATAACGAAGGCTCCTGTCAAATGCGTTTTGCGGTTTCTATATTTTATAGCTACTAAACAAAAACATAGAAACAATTATCTCCAGTTTCTGCACTAGATACATAATTCATCATTTACAGTAATAGCGCTGCTGCATAATACCAGCCAACTGCTTGTGTGGGTTTCACATTTGAAACACAAACAGACCAAGACTTTGGCCTTTGGGGAGCAGACTGGAGCATTCCTACCGACAACAATAACAACAACAACAACAACAGAAGCCATGGTTTTCATTTGTATGTTCTAATGCAACTCATTATTCTAATCATCTCTTTTAATGCAGCAGCACGTTCGGGATGTCAAGATGAAAATTGTTTTCAAGCAGTTATTTACAATTGCTAAATCAGTCAACTGATATTTTATACATGCATGCTGTTAAGCTATTCAGACACTATCGACCCAAAAAAGGCTTTTCCATTCGTTAAGTTTCATGAAAGTGATTGAAAGTGAAGTTGACTTTTTGAGCCGTAAAGCTGGGCTGCTGTGTGGTATAAGTGTCCAGTGGATTACAACTTACGACTCCAGGGTTAGAAGGACTAAGGCCCAGTTAAACACCCCCGACACGCCAGACCAGCTAATTACCCCCTCTCCAGCACGGCCCAGAGAGTTACCTCAATGTATTATGGGGACGGAAAATACGAGGCCCTCAGGACACGCTATCACAAGGCACGCCGCCGGGCGGCCATAAAAGATTTATGAAATAACTTTGCCCCCAGTGCAAAGTATTGGCTCTGGAGTTAATGGTGCGATTAGACTAATAAGTGAGAAGCAGGGAGGAGAAGGAGAATGCAGGGCTGGCTGAGGAGTGCCAGAGAGAGAGAGAGAGAGAGAGAGGAAGGAGAGAGGGAGAGATGGCTACCAGGGGGGTCCTCCAAGGCAGTCCCCGGCAGCCTTCAATATCAGGCGATCCAGGTACGGCCATGGTGGACGCGGCTGTCTGCCGGCCTCGCTACACAGCTCGTCATGGCCGGTAGCGCGGCACTTATGACGTCTATCTCTCGCGGCGTCCAGCTGAGCAGTGCCAAAGTGGATCAATATCTTCCTCTTCCTCAACTTCCTTACTCACAGCCGGCCTGGGAACAGACATCTCTGTGGGGATGAGAGACAGGCCTGGTCTGTGGCCACGCTGGGGTCTTTTAAGGTTACAAATCCAACAGACCTACTGAGTGAGACAAGAACCTGTGCATTATCAAACCTGCTCAGTGTGGCCAGGGCAGATAAACATGGGAGCTTCACTGGGAGTGTGTTGGTGATACAACAGGACTGTGTTGGTGATACAACAGGACTATGTTGGTGATACAACAGGACTGTGTTGGTGATACAACAGGACTATGTTGGTGATACAACAGGACTGTGTTGGTGATACAACAGGAGTGTCTTGGTGATACAACAGGACTGTGTTGGTGATACAACAGGACTGTGTTGGTGATACAACAGGACTATGTTGGTGATACAACAGGAGCGTGTTGGTGATACAACAGGAGCGTGTTGGTGATACAACAGGACTGTGTTGGTGATACAACAGGAGCGTGTTGGTGATACAACAGGACTATGTTGGTGATACAACAGGAGCGTGTTGGTGATACAACAGGAGCGTGTTGGTGATACAACAGGACTGTGTTGGTGATACAACAGGAGCGTGTTGGTGATACAACAGGACTGTGTTGGTGATACAACAGGAGTGTGTTGGTGATACAACAGGACTGTGTTGGTGATACAACAGGACTGTGTTGGTGATACAACAGGAGTGTGTTGGTGATTCAACAGGACTGTGTTGGTGATACAACAGGAGCGTGTTGGTGATACAACAGGACTGTGTTGGTGATACAACATGAGCGTGTTGGTGATACAACAGGAGCGTGTTGGTGATACAATTGTAGAACGCTTCTCAGACAGAGCGGATTACACAACGAGGAAGAAGGTCTGCTGAGGTTAATTGGATACAGAAAATGTCTCCAATTATGTGACTGCTGACCAATCAAATGAGCCCACCACAGCATTTACTTCTCAACTAACGACAATAATTGTGGTTATTTTAGTTGAGGAGTAAATGCTGTGTGGTGGGCTCATTTGATTGGTCAGCAGTCACATAATTGGATACATTATTTAGTTACTACAAGCCATGCATACCGAATCCTTAAGTAGAAAACACGGCCGTCAGACTGATTCATGGTAGGATAACTTACATGAGTACTTGAGAGGCGTATGAGTGAGTGGCGCGTCGTGTTTAGCTTTGCATAGTACTGTAAACGAGCACAAATACGTAATTTGATGGAGCCGTGTTACAGTGCGGTTAGTCTATACAGTGGATTGAAGTGGAATTTCAAGGGGGACCTAAATTACTGTGAGATTGGTTTGTAACTATGAGATTGATAATCACATCACGGAGCTCAAAGCCCAAGTCTCTGCCAGCAGCAGCAAATCACGTGCTGTTGTTAAAATATTAGCTAAAGTAATGTTATTTCACGTGTCCCTGGAGAGTGCCTGGAGGGAAACACATATCTCCTTCCATTATACATTCATTGCAAATACTGGTTGTGCTGAGTTAGGGATACTAGGGGTGACCAAATGCACACAGCCACTTACAGTCAATCCATACATACAGTATGTTGAATACTGAGTGCTGACGTCATGAGACGGTACCGGGCTGTAAGATAATGGAAAACGATCCCTTGCTACCGCTTCCAATTAATCCATTACCCACTAACAACTCAAGCTCGCAAACATTCATAAAACTGACAGGGCAGGACAGATAGACACGCACAGGAAATGGTCTTCATTTTAATGACATTAGCGCAACATTACTTACAAATGGAGCAATACCGGTGGTGCTATAAGTGTTGTGTCGTACACACTCCACTCTTTGCACTCACTCTATCAGTTCAACAACCCCCAAAAATGTGAGAATTCATATGTTATCTATACATTTTAATGGCTTTACGATTCTCCAGACTCCAGGCTGTCTGAGTCAAAGCGTCCCTCTCCGGAGGTCTGCCGATCGTTAATGTGTTTGCTTGGAGAAGCAGGGGTCACTGCATTGATTATTGGATGTCTGCAATATTTTATTTAATTTACTGCACTTACAGTGGCCCTTCAACTTTAATCACATAGTACTATACCTTCATCTAACGCTTTTGACAATCCTATTAATTACGATGCTGGGATCAATTTTCCTCAGGAAACGTCCGAGTCGTCAACATTTTCAGACGTAAATGTCAAAACAGAGGGTTAGGGTTAGGCCATCCAGGTCAGCAAACCTCACGCCACTGGTTTATATCACAGCCATTATTTTCGATTCCATTCACATTTCTCTCAATATATTTTCAGCAGTTGGCTCCATCGCAGCTTTCCAGAAATGCTCATTAAGGCCGTGAAGCCATTATGGGTGCAGGGTGATTCAGAGGACAGACTCCAAGATGGCACCCACTCTACTCTCAAGCAGCCTCTTGACATTAGAATCTAGCGCTGAATGGCGAGCGTCCCTGTGGTCACTCTTTACTGGGGAGCAGAAAACACCGAAAGGAAAGAAACAGAACTCTTCACTTCCAACAGGCGTCCGAGGGAAGGAAGTAATGAATAAATGGAAATGCATGAATCTCAGATGAAGAAATAACAAAGGACCAGGGCTCTCCGCTGTGCTAAAGTGACACGAGCAACGACACTCGACAGCCCAGCGATCACACACACCCTGGTGTCCACTAATCCCCACAAATGGGGTTGAAGTGCAATTCCAGCGACGGGAGTAAAAAAAAAAGAAGAAAAAAAAGCACACACACACACACACACACACACACACACACACAAAACCACAATGACAGTAATACCAGGCTGCCACCAGCCGAAGAGACAGCGAGTCACGGGCGGTTCAAATCCGCGGCGCTTGTGGCGAGAGGGCCGCTTCGACCTGTCGGCCGTTTGTTTAGAGAGTCATCGCCGTCTCAACGGGCCCCCCCGGGGAGAGATGCCCAGCTGGACGCCGCCCCCTCAATCACGCTCTGGCTGGGAGGTTAGTGACGGTCCTGCCCCCCCCCGCCGCCAGTTGGGAAGACCCAGGCCCTGTTCCCCTTCTGATCAGAGGGAGAAGGGAGGCGTCCGTCACCATCGGGGGGCTGTCAGCGAATGCAGAGAGAGGGGGTGATGCCCCCCCACCTCCTCCACCCTGCTCCCCCAGAGCCAAGGGTGACGGCGGCCATCAGCAAGCTGGCACCTCTCCCCTGCTCCATCCCACACTCGGGTGTTGACAGAAAGCAGACACAACGGGCCACAGGGGGCAGTCAGAGACAGCTCTGTCATCTGTTACCAAATAATTCATGTTAGAGAGAGAGAGAGAGAGAGAGAGAGA
>NC_140243.1:4877865-5010365 GCF_949987555.1 Borostomias antarcticus
CTCTCCTCTCTCTCTCTCTTCCCTACCTCTCCTCTCTCTCTCTTCCCTACCTCTCCTCTCTCTCTCTCTTCCCTACCTCTCCTCTCTCTCTCTTCCCTACCTCTCCTCTCTCTCTCTCTTCCCTACCTCTCCTCTCTCTCCCTCTCTTCCCTACCTCTCCTCTCTCTCTCTTCCCTACCTCTCCTCTCTCTCCCTCTTCCCTACCTCTCCTCTCTCTCCTCTCTCTTCCCTACCTCTCCTCTCTCTCTCTTCCCTACCTCTCCTCTCTCTCCCTCTTCCCTACCTCTCCTCTCTCTCTCTCTTCCCTACCTCTCCTCTCTCTCTCTTCCCTACCTCTCCTCTCTCTCCCTCTTCCCTACCTCTCCTCTCTCTCTCTTCCCTCCCTCTCCTCTCTCTCCCTCTTCCCTACCTCTCCCCTCTCTCTCTCTTCCCTACCTCTCCTCTCTCTCTCCTACCTCTCCTCTCTCTCTCTTCCCTACCTCTCCTCTCTCTCTCTCTTCCCTACCTCTCCTCTCTCTCTCTTCCCTACCTCTCCTCTCTCTCTCTCTTCCCTACCTCTCCTCTCTCTCCCTCTCTTCCCTACCTCTCCTCTCTCTCTCTTCCCTACCTCTCCTCTCTCTCCCTCTTCCCTACCTCTCCTCTCTCTCCTCTCTCTTCCCTACCTCTCCTCTCTCTCTCTTCCCTACCTCTCCTCTCTCTCTCTCTCTTCCCTACCTCTCCTCTCTCTCCCTCTTCCCTACCTCTCCTCTCTCTCTCTCTTCCCTACCTCTCCTCTCTCTCTCTCTCCCCTACCTCTCCTCTCTCTCTCTCTTCCCTACCTCTCCTCTCTCTCTCTTCCCTTCCTCTCCTCTCTCTGCCTCTTCCCTACCCCTCCTCTCTCTCTTCCCTCCCTCTCCTCTCTCTCCCTCTTCCCTACCTCTCCTCTCCCTCTTCCCTACCCCTCCTCTCTCTCTTCCCTCCCTCTCCTCTCTCTCCCTCTTCCCTACCTCTCCTCTCTCTCTTCCCTACCTCTCCTCTCTCTCCCTCTTCCCTACCTCTCCTCTCTCTCTCTTCCCTACCTCTCCTCTCTCTCTCTTCCCTACCTCTCCTCTCTCTCTCTTCCCTACCTCTCCTCTCTCTCCCTCTTCCCTCCCTCTCCTCTCTCTCTCTCTTCCCTACCTCTCCTCTCTCTCTCTTCCCTACCTCTCCTCTCTCTCTCTCTTCCCTCCCTCTCCTCTCTCTCTCTCTTCCCTACCTCTCCTCTCTCTCTCTCTTCCCTACCTCTCCTCTCTCTCTCTTCCCTACCTCTCCTCTCTCTCTCTTCCCTACCTCTCCTCTCTCTCTCTTCCCTACCTCTCCTCTCTCTCTCTCTTCCCTCCCTCTCCTCTCTCTCTCTCTTCCCTACCTCTCCTCTCTCTCACTCTTCCCTGCCTCTCCTCTCTCTCTCCCTCTTCTCTCCCTCTCCTCTCTCCCTCTTCCCTGCCTCTCCTCTCTCTCTCCCTCTCCTCTCTCTCCCTCTTCCCTGCCTCTCCTCTCTCTCTCCCTCTCCTCTCTCTCCCTCTCCCCTCCCTCTCCTCTCTATCTCTCTCCCTGCGGCCCTCTATCAGAGTTGCCCAGACAGGATTTAGAGACTCCCAGACTATCAGTTACCAAGAGGGAAGAGAACAATGTTCTACTTCAGACACTCGTAACATACTGTAACTCTCATCATTATATTCCCCTCCTTCCCTCTGTCTTTCTCTCCCTCTCTCTATCTCTCTCTCTCTCTCTCTCTCTCTCACGCAATGGTCTTCTCCCACTCTGGTGAGTGGGAGAAGTAGAACATGTCTGAACCGCCTTCGATTAAAATGTATCAGAAAGGGGTGGGTGGGTAAACGCTGTGGAACATGTGTTCAGACTGATGTGTGACTGACAGATATACAGCTCATCAGCCCAGGGAAACAGACACAAGCTGCCGGACAGGTTTTTACTCATTTGGTTGGCAGTGGCACGCGACCGGCGGTAGGAAAAACTAGTGGTTAGTTGGCTGCCAAAGCCAGAGTTAGGATGTGCCCTTCAAAGAGCGTTGATACAGTACATTAACAGAAAGTGATTAAAGCATGTACTCATCAATCACTGGTCGTATCAATGATTTGATTAATTCCAGAGGACAGACATACAACATCATAATCAATTATGTTGGAAAATTAATTATTTCTGCCTAATGTATTCTGAGCACAGAATGTCTCTTACAGAAATTAAGCTAAATTTAGATTTATTTTTTTTAGAAAAAACATCTCATGCAATTTGCACAAAAGAGAAACTGAAAGTCCTGCAAAACCATGGTGAGAAGTGAATGTCGAAGAGGATTTTTGAAGCTGTTCCCAGAGCCTTGTCATAGAGAACAAACACCATTGTAAACCACTTTCCTGTTGCAGCATGGATAAAGCATGAGGAGTGGTCTTCACACTGCAAGCCTTCGTGCTCAATTCAGATGTATTGCTCAGATCATGTTCACACTGAGGTCGCATTGCAAAACATCTAACGTATCTGATTTAAGACCACATATGGAAGTGGCGCAAATCTGATTTAAAAAGATCATTACATTACATTTTTTTCCTGTTCACACTGTCATGAAAAAAACACACCCGTGTTTACATTGTCTACTCGTAGACTTATTCATTGGTACACATCATTATTTATAAGGCAATTCTTGGTCTTGTTCCTTCTTACCTCTGTGCCTACATTATACAAAAAAGTACTCGGAAATGCTCCTTAAGATCACAGGACTTCTTGCTGCTGTCTGTTCCCAGAGTCAGAACAGAAAAGGGGAAAATGGCTTTTAGTTATTCGGCTCCTTCTGCCTGGAACATGCTACAAAATGATCTCAAACTTGAGGAGCAGGTCTCAATCGATGTTTTTAAATCCACAATGAAGGTTTTAGAGGTGGATTTAACAGTATGTTCATGTTTTTAACTAGCGCATTGACATATAGACAAATCACCAAGTCACGTGTAAATTGTATTACTGTTGCATCTCTGTGTTTTCTGTTGTATTTTCCGTCTGTAACTCTGTGTTTGGATTGCACTGCTGCCTGTCTTGGCCAGGTCTCTCTTGAAAAAGAGATTTTTAATCTCAATGGGACATTTTCCTGGTTAAATAAAGGCTAAATATAAAATTAAAATAAAATAACATATGAGCAAAAAAATCAGATTTGGCCCACTTTTGACTGCAGTGTGAACAAGGCCAACGTGTGTGAAAAATGGCTGAACGTGTTCAAATTACATGACTGTGAACTGGCAAGGGTACCCTCGTTTGTGAATGTTGGCTGGCTGGCTTCAGTTCGCACACACACACAAAAGGAACAACAAAACAACAACAACAAAACAGGAAAAGAGCACTTGACCCGATGCCGTCTGGTGTTGAGGCCTGTGTGAAACTACAGTGCCCGGCCAGGGCTGGGACTGCATAACAGAAATGAATGGCATATGCACAAATCAGTCAGTGTGTTACAGGCGGCTTTGTTATTCATTAAACACAACGGCGTGGTGGCAGATCATTTCGCCTGACAACGGGAGCAATTAAAATGGACCGAGATAAACGTCACAGTGCCGAGCTACTCCAAAAGAGAGAACTGATTTTTAATCTGTAGCTATCGCAGAGCAGGGAGGTTAAGATAGGGGCTTGTATCCTGCTGTGACTGGGAGGACCAAATCACAAGCCGACAAGAAAGGCTCATATTCTGGTCTGGTTTGCATTTGGATTTGCATTATAGTCACCTTGCAGAGGATATGAGCACATATTTGACTGTGTTCTTGATTTTCAACACCTCCCTCCTACAAGTAATTTCCTATTCTGTCATCTAGGATAAGTCGTGTTAGTGTCAAAAAGTGCAAAATCCAAATCTGGTTCTTCGGCTGGACAGCTGTTAGTTGGATTCTCTTTGGCCAGGGATGTGGCCTTTCGGCTGACATTTCCTGCCACGACAGCTGGGGACCCGACTGGGTTAATAAACACCGTTAAATCCACACTCTGTTAAGTCCCCTTGTCTCCAGCCAGCGTTTCAGGGACGTGTGGAGGGTCAACACGCAGGGCAAAGAGACGCATTCTATCACGGGCCCGCTTCAGGGGACCAGCGTCACAGCACGGAGACGGGTCCCTGTCCGAGAGGTTGGCGTGTCACTCTGTCACTTGACACGGCCAGGGTGTCACCGTGATTCTAACACCATTTTAGCTTAATTTATTCAACAGGTAGTTCAGACTGCGTATTCTGATTGGTTGAGAGGCATTCTGAACCGTGTTTATATTCATGATATAGAAACATTAACATTAAACATTAACACCTTTAAAAGCACCACTGACTGTGTAGTTTCGATTGTTAAATTTAACGTTACAACTGTCATTCTGCCATTCTTCAAAACAAAGACAAAACATGGCGGGTTACGAATAACACAAATAGAAGAATGTTAATATTGTAGCCTAACGTTATTTCTTATAAAATAGTGTTAGTTAACAGTTTCTGCTGTGCTGAACAATTAGCAGGGCTGCGTTGAAATTCAGCGAACAGAGGTGAACGTTCGTGGCGAACATGTTTTCTTTGAATGGCTAAACTTGAACGGAGAGCCCTTCTGTGATCAAACGTTCGCAGCAAACACAAAGCTAACTGACATTTTTCTTAAATATTTTGCAAACGTTCACAAACGTTTGCCATGTTTGCTGAATTTGAACGCATCCCTGGTACTGTATGACAAAACCATTGTTTTTCTGGATGATTTTTTAGCGACGATGTAATCCCTTTGTATAAAAAGAATAGCACGCTCGGAGCCGTGCGATATCATATCGGAAAGGGCTGTGCTGGCTTCAGCACTCGACCTGCACTCTCGTGACTACTGTAGCGCGAATGCTCGTTTGTTATCACTTAAGTATTTTCCTAGTAAACAGCAAGTTGACCAACTGTGTGGATTCACAGTTTGAGAGACAGTCCATCATGAGCGATGATATATAGAATCCCTCCCCTCCCCCCTGCCTGGCCTCATTGTCTCGTTGTGCTCGGCTTAGTGAAGGGAAGGTGTAGAATGGCTGTCTCAGCCCATAACTCCTGTCATAACAGTCAGGTTTGTTCCACCAGAGCAGGCGCAGGGGCGTGTTAGGACCCGTCCCCAGGCTCCCAGTCACAGCAGCAGTCAACCAACGGCAGAGCCAGGCCCAGCAGTATGGACCCACAGGTTGGCCCCGGCCACATCGAACCTTCACAACTTCAAAAGCACATTGAGGTTTTCAGTCCCAGTGCCTGAGGAGGAACAAGGCTGGATGAACACATCCATCTCCCAGTACATTGGTGGGCCTCATCCTACTGTAGTATCAATCACAGCAACATATTGTAATCCTGGAATAGAAGGATGAGGAAATTTGCTTAAGGCAGGCCTACCTAAAAACAGTACTAAGTACTAAATCCAAATAAAATACAAACTGTCGTTTCAATATTTTGAAACTGAAATATATTTCAATCTATTGTACATAATTTACAAAGTGTTTTCTCCTCGACTGATGGCCAACAGCAGCATGATTGTCTCCAAATAATAATGCTGTTTTTCAATGAGCAAAAAAAAAAGATAGTAAGAAAGACTATGGAGCAAAGGCAACTAGCTCCATTTCAAATGCCACAACGTGGCCACACAAAGAGCTGCAGTTGAGGGGGATAAGGTTACCCTAGGAGTCACACAGACACCGTCTATGGATGACACCCCAAGTAACTGAGGCTAGCGAAATCAAACCCTAATTAAATTCCATCTACAGTATTTTGAAGTCCTCTTCTAAAGCTCGCAGTGGAGCGAAGGACTTTGAATCCTCAACTTCAAAGAGAAGAGGCATAAACAGAAATCCTCCCTTCAGGAGACCAAATTAGTAGTGTTACGGCAACTCTGGTTTGATCCCCGTCCAAGTGTGGTAAAATGTGACATGTAAACCCCAGGCTAGAACCTATACTGTGTGTTTACACGCGTGTGCGTGTGTGTGTACTTGCATGTGCCTGTGAACGCACGTACGTGTGCGTGCCTGTGTGCCTTCCGTGCCACGTGTGTGTCTGTGTCTCTTTGTTAGCTTCAGTGAATTAGCGCACCGACTGTACCAGCGCCCCATGGACGATACCTCCACCAAACACAATTGGAACTAAAGCAGAGCTTCCACGGCAATCAATTAATACGTGCTACCAGACAACAGCGAGGCGAACAGCTCAAATCCAGCCCGCAAAACCACACAAAGACGGGATTAGCTCTATTAGCGCAGGAATCTCGGAGGCAATTAACCTGCCGTGAGCAAAGCCCTTTCTCAGATTCCAGCGTGTGGCGCCGACCGAGGCAGACGGAGGATGGGAGGGGAGGGGGGTGGAGGGGAGGGGTAACCAAGGAGAGGGCCGTAAATGACGCCCAAGGAACCCTACTCTATACTCGTAAACGACGCCCGAGGAACCCTGCTCTATACTCGTAAACGACGCCTGAGGGACCCTATCTTCGGCTTGCGAAGCCCCGTGAATGCCAGAGTCAACGGGACCTTACGGGCAGGGAGAGTCACCAGCACTAAGGTGAAGACCCTGCCTGTGAGGCTCAAACAATGGCCCAGCTGAGCTCCACTCATATGGGGTGGAGGTGAGGAGAGGGGGGAGGGGGGTTAAGAGAGCAGCAGCCCGGACTTTTCCATTGCCTGGGCAACTTTCACTGGAGCCCTCTTGTCTTCCTCTGCTCTGAGACATATTATCTTCTTTGTTTCCTCCTCCCTTTCTGCTCGCTACTTTCACACACTGGCACGGTGAATGAAAACGGGGCTGGCTGTGGCGCCACCCCCCCCTCCAGAACAAGGTGTAGCAGCATGTAGGCCAACCAGTCAGAGGTACAGTACATGGTGACTTCTCTTAATGAATGACTAAGAGACTGTAGAGGACTGTGGGATTAGATGCTGACAATGGCCCGGTTGAAAGACGTAAGCCTGGTTGCCTGAAATGTAATCGCTCCCCAGAGGAGTCCCGGGGCTCTGCTAAACAAAGTAAGACAGGCAGCTAGTTCAGGGGCCACTTCTCGCCAGAAGACACCAATGAATAAGCACACAATTAGAGTGGAATAAACAGTAGTCAGTTCACTTGACTTGAGTACACAAGTTGAGTTTTGTGCTGGCCCTATATCTGAACACTCAAACATCCAATTATGGTGATTGGAAATGGAGTGCTTTTTTTTTCTTACCAAAAAATGAATTTAATGACATAAACAATTTAGAAAATGCCAGCAAACCATTTTCAGTTAACTTGAGAATAATCATTTCCCCAAGGAGGCATATCCTTTTGGAACATAATTACTGTACAGTTTGCTCCCTATAAAAATTAGCCTTAACCTCAAATAATTTGCAGAATCTTGAATGGCACACAATGTGTATTGAGTTTTAAAATCAGCCGTGTTCCAGAACAAAGGAGAAGAGTGCTGCTGATCATGGCTGAAACATTCAGACTGTTTTCTCGTTCATACACCCCCTCTCACCGCAGTGTGGAGGCTCCAGGCAAAGCACTTGAGTGATGCTTTAAGCTTCTATTCTTCAGTGTGTGTGTGTGTGTGTGTGTGTGTGTGTGTGTGTGTACCCTGTATGTAGTATATGTGTGTGTGTGTGTGTGTAGTATATGTGTGTGAGTGTGTGTGTGTGTGCGCGCGTGTGTGCATGCGCCGGACCTGGTGCCTGTGTATGAGTGTGTGTGTACACCAGGTGGTGTTATTTTCTTGATTGAAGTGTGCCATAAATTAGAAGATGAATCACAAAACTAATCAAATAAAACTAATTATATACTGTATAAAGCAACATACTGAAATGCAATGGAAGCATCATATCTCATAATTGAGATCTGAGATATCCAGAGTACTTACACATAGATCTTTCATACTGTAGATTACTGAGTACAAAATACCAATATATGTGAACCAGGGGACCACATTCTGCCGGAAACGTCCTAACTTTCAGAACTAGTCCTAGTTAAGTGTTAGACTTACCCATATCTAGGTCCAATGGAAAAACAAACAGCACCAAAAATCCCTTTGAAAAAATAAACGGTTGAGTGAAAGCTGTGGTTATTCCTCAAAGGCAAAGGACATTCCAGCCCAAACTCCTTGAGCGCAGAGCCCCAGAGAGCCAGTCCCTGTGGGAGCGGAGGCAGAGCTGGAAGAGTCACAGGTGCCGCGTCGAGCGGGAACTAAGGCTGAACCTTGGCTCTTTGAGTCTAACTCATCTGACTGGAGAGGAGCCCCCTGTGGCTGAGCCGGCCACCCTCACAGGTCCTCAGCGTGGGAGTCGTGTTTTAGGGTCACTGGTGCCGATCTCTCCCGGGACTGCTCTGAATATCCTCTGAGCCACAGCCGGCCCGGCAACCGACAAATCTCTATGTGTGATGTCACAGGTGTTGAGTTACACTCAGGGGTTGGGGTTGGGGGTGGGGTTCTCTGGGCCTGGCCAATAGGACGGTTTGTTGATGGTTCAATCCTACACAGGTAGAACCAGACTCCTCCCTTCCTCCTTTCACCTGGCGTCAGCCCAGAGATAAATACACAGTGACTGACTGACTGACCGGGGGTAGTGAGTTCACATTATCCTGAAAACAAATAAAGTCACTTAACGAGCTGCACTGCTGTTGAAGGCTGGTGGTTTTCAATGGAACATGTTGACTAATATGATTTTGTGTTTAAACACGTCTTAACAGCAATTAAGGAGCAATCCATAGTTGGTGTTGAAATCCAATTCAACTGTACATTTTATAATGTATCTTAGTAGGGAGGGGGGGAAATGCAGTAGTAGAAAGGGAACATGCAGTATTCATCATATAAAAGTGCTTTCAGTCAGGAAGAACAGGGGAGAAAATGTGATAGAATACATCATGGTTTCTCAGCCAAACAAACACTGGTGAAACCAGTTAAACGTGTTTGATGTACACAATCAATCATGGTTTGGGTTATTCAGTGTGCTTTTCTATGTCCATTTAAAAGATTCACATTTCAAAGTCACAGTCAGCTTTATTTAACGTTTTCCATATTGTCTGTAGCTTTTATACGGCCTGATGCAGTATAAAGCACTGCTGGGGTCGACAAAAGACTTTTCACTAAATGTGTGAGAAATGATGCGGAACTATGGATCAACAGATTTCAACTGTATCACTTGCAGAGATAATCAGATCAACATAGACGTAGTTACCACAGGGAATACCAGAGGGCTATTTCCTAGAACTTCAACATCCAGAGTTTTCGAATTGAAACATAATTACACCAATTAAACAGGAATGTGAACGACTGACAACAAGATGTTACCACATACGGTGTTCAATGAACATAACTCTTAATTACTTCCTTTACGAGAGAAAAAAAACGGCCAAGTTAAGAATATCCTTTTTTTTATTTAAGAAATGGCTGCTTGAGCTATGGAGTGTGCATTATTATGTTTATTAGTGCATAATGTGGTGATTGCTGGTGTGAGTGGTTCTTCCCCTGAGCACAGAATGAGCCTCAGACAGCAGCTCTCTGGCCAGTCACATTAGACTCCAGCCAGTCCATCCACGGCCATCACTCAACCTGGACTAAAACACAGCTCAACTGGAATTCCCCTGAGAGAGCGAGTCCCAGGGCCTCATCCGCTTTGAGAGAGCGGATCCGTTTCAACTTAATATCAGAGAAAACAATTTCAAAAGCGAACCTCTCATGTTACACATAGGAGAGGGGATTTACGATTACTGCAAAATGAACTCGTACAATTTCACGCGGGCGAAGAAAACATCAAACAAGCTGCAGGTTCCCTCAAAATGGAATGACCATGTGTGATTAGTAGCATGACCTTCTGAGAATCAGGCCTTCTTGAAGAAAGCGGCAGGCTGGAAATCCAGTAATGTGTGAACAGTAAAATGGTAAATGGACTGCACTTATATAACATTAGCGCTTTTATCCAAAGGCCTCTCATTCACCCATTCACATACACATTCACACACCAATGGCAGCAGCTGCCATGCAAGGTGCTAGCCTGCTCAGTGAGAGCAATTTGGGGTTCAGGAGTTTTTGCCGAAGGATACTTCAACATGTGGACAGGAGGAGGAGGCGGGGTTCGAACCACTGACCACTGATCATTGGACGACCCTCTCTACCCCCTTAGGCACAGCCGCCCTAGAATACCTCATAGCCTTCAAATACTTCACAGGTATTTTCACGCACACGCACCCACACACACACACACCCACACCCACACACACCATCTCCAAGCACTCTTTATGTAGGAAATTACTGTACTCACAGTAATGTTTACAAGTGGACTCCTGACTTCTATATGGCTTTCCATTACATTGAGTGCCACAATCACTAGATTGGAGTATAAAGTACACTTCTAAAAGGCTAGCCCATCAAGATTTCATCATCACTGGGGGCTAATGGTTAAAGCAAACCTTTCTTTGAAATGAAATGGTCCTATAGATGACCAGTAGTTCCTTGTCCCCAAAGCTTCTTCTGAGAGCCATGGCTAAATCGTAGGGCTCTGCAATAAAATTATATTACATAATACAGCAATACATTGCCCATTGAGTATCGTGACCCATGTATCATGATAAGTATCGTATCGTGAGGTCCTTGCCAATACACAGCCCTACTAAATCGTCGGCCTGTGGTTGTCAGATCAATAGCTAATAGCCTAACCAAAGTGTGATCGCGCCATAAACTGGGAGGGAGTGAAATGTAGATTACAGACAGCCTACTCTAGTGTTGTGTGATGGCAATTTACGTAATTGCCATCATTGTCTGACACAGACATGTGTCAGTCTGTGACAGTAGTCGAAAGAGGGAGAGAAAGAAGGACAAAGAGAAAGAGAGAAGCAGAGGGATGGCGGGGTGCTTGTAAACAATGAACATTAACTATTCCACTTATCTGTCTCGCCTCACTTGGTATGGTCCTCTCAGAGCTGCAAGTTTATGTGTGCGTGTGTGTGTGCGCGTGTGTGTGTGTGTGCACGGGTGTGCGTGTATGGGCGTGTGTGTGCGTGCGTAGCATGTGGGTGTGTGTGTGCGTGCAGGCATGCATGTGTGGAGAAGAAAGCAGACAAATAATTTTGCATCTATTATACCAGGGAGTATTGACAAGATGGAGATGCATTTAAATAGCTGAATTAAAACAGGAAATGAGTCAATGTAAAGGCACACTGAGCGGAGCGTCCACTAGCACAGAGACAGCCCCCCCCCCACAAAAAAAAAACACACATACTATATGGACAAAAGTATTGGTAAACATTATATTATTTTTGCCCATTCATCCAGAAGAGCAAAGGTGTTTGATGGAGTTGAGGTTAGGGCTCTGTGTGGACCAGTCAATTTCTTCCACACCAATCTTGCCCTACCATGCCTTTATGGACCTTGCCTTGTGCACTGGGGCACAGTCATGCTGGAACAGAAAAGGGCCTTCCCCAAACTATTCCCACAAAGTTCAAAGCAGAAAATTGTCCAAAATGTCTTGGTAAGCTGAAGCAGTAATATTCCCCTTCACTGGAACTAAGGGGACAAGGCCAACTCTAGAAAAACAACCCCAGACCATTAGCCCTTCTCCACCAAACTTTACAGTTGGCACAATGCAGTCAGGCAGGTAACGTTCTCCTGGCATGCGCCAAACCCAGACTTGTCCATCAGTCTGAGAAGCGTGATTAGTCACTTCACAGAACACGTTTCCAGTGCTCCAGAGTCCAGTGGCGGCGTGTTGTACACCACTCCATCCAACGCTTGACATTGCACTTGGTGATGTAAGGTTTGCATGCAGCTGCTTGGCCATGGAAACCCATGTCATTAAGTTCCCGGCGCACAGTTTTTGTGCTGATGTTAAAGTCAGAGGAGGTTTGGAGCTCTTGGAGTTGGAACTTGGAGCAGTTATTAAGTCAGCAGAGCACTGATGATTTTTACGCACTACGCGCTTCAGCACTCAACGACCCCGCTCTGTAACTTTACATGGTCTGCCATTTCGTGGCTGAGTTGCTGTGGTTCGGTTCCTAAAAGCTTCCACTTTGCAAAAATACCACTTACAGTTGATCGTGGAATATCTAGGAGGGAAGAAATTTCACACTTGTTGCATCCTATTACAGTACCAAGCCAGAATTCAGTGAGCTCTTTAAAAGACCCATTCTTTCACACATGTTTGTAGAGGGAGAGTGCATGACTACTGTAGGTGCTTGATTTTATACACCTGTGGCAATGGGACAATGATTAAGAGATGTGTCCCAATACTTTTGTCCATATAGTGCGTGCGTGCGTGTATGTCAACATTTGCTGTCCACTAGGGGCGTCCTTGCATGTTTGCCCAATGGTTATGAGTTATACAGCATCCTCCATCCCCCCAAACCCGAATGGTACTGTAATGAGTTAAGACAGACCTTTCTCCAGCACTGGCACAGCGTAAACCACCGTGTGGAGGTCTGGTTATGCAGAGCACTTTTGACGAGCGCCGCTGTAATAGTTCCCTGTTATTTTTTGAAGTAGGCAGGAGAACACAAGGAAAACATGAGAAAGGAGAGCGCAGAGCGAACAAAGCCTTTTAACATTCACACTGATTCCCTTCTGAAGACATTATTGTGTTGAGGCAGGCGTGTTGAGTGTTGAGGCAGGCGCTGGACGTTTCCGAGGAGCCGGAGCCGCCAAATTACAAAGGACGCCTTGGTGTCCAGAACGGTGGCGTGCGACGCGGTGAGGTCACGGCGGCAGGCTCCCCACTGCTTCGCATGTCGCTCATCTCCGGAGGTAGCAGCGAGGCGAACCGTGGCGAATGCACAAACCTAATCAATGCAGGGAGCGCCATGTCAGTGTGTGTGTGTGCGTATGTATGTGTGTGTGTGTGTCGCTGTATGAGCTTACAGAGGAAACAGACTCCAGAGATGTATGCCCAGGCTGTGTAATGGAGAGATGAGCCATCATCTCCCACAGAATTCATTAACTTTTTCTTGCTCTAATTACAAATATGGCCTTTCTAGCTCGCTGGGGGATCGTTAAGGACCGGCTGAAGGCTTCCAAGTTCACACTCTATCAAAGACGGCACCCAACCGGATGGACCACCACACACACACACACACACACACACACACACACACACACACACACACACACACACACACACACACACACACACACACACACACACACAGTCCTGGCCAGCCTGACCTCCAGCAATGACGTCAGTCTCTACTGAAGTCTGCTGATGTTGATCCTCAGTCCCCAGGTGAAATATTAGCATTCCGATATACAGAATGTAGAATATTGATATTCGGCTCATTGAAGGGAACGTCACCTTGAGATCTGCGATCTGCGTGGGATTAAAATTGCTATTCAAAACAGAACGTTTCATGTGTGCTCCGTTTGCAGGAACAGTTAGAAGGCATAAAAACCTTGAGCACAGAAACCAGATGAGGGAGGTGGAGGAGGGGGCCTTACTCAATGTCCACAGTGACTGTATGGACCACCTGATTCAATGGGCTGGCTCCAGCATAATGCCTCGTTACCGAGTCTCAAAAGCCCTCATGCACTCCACACATACATCAGCAGGCATTCATCAGCGGCAATCATGGCCGCCCTCCTAATACACACTCCCACGGTCTCCGCTGATGACCCTCCGGTGACTCATCACGCCCACACAGTCCACAGACGGGGGATCCGCGGGGGGCCTCATCGCTGAGGGGCCAGGAGGAGTGCCGTGGCGCGCTAGGTGGCCAGAGTTCTCAGCTAGCTCCGCGCTTCTGGGCAGTCGCTCCCGGCTGTCATGTGCAGGCCTGCCTGCCCCCCCCCCCCAACCCCATCCCAGTAGGATGCAGCGAGGAGGAGTCTAAGGGGGAGATGAGGGTATATTGTCAGGCAGGTGCTGCGCTAACATACTATAGCATGAAGATGTGTCTCTGTAACCTTCACGTCTGGACTGGCAGGCGAGCCGGTTGAGTCACACTCCTCTGTCTTCTCGTGGCGGGGCCGCAGGAAAGACAGCGGACAGGCATGATGACCGAGGACCCCGGACTCCGCTGGCGCTACAGGCGGATGATATTAGACGTGCAAGCGAGCGGCGGAGGTGGGAGGCCAACCTCCAGCACAACAGATCTCACAAGAGAAGGTCAGCCGGCATTTCGCAGAGAGAGAGAGAAAGAGAGATGAATGAACGTTGTTCACAGTTTCTCTGTGGACTTGCAGCAGCTCTGAACGTTGTTCTCGATGGCGGTGGAGGCGTATGGCTGCCGTAGGGGAGAGGGAGAGAGAGAAAATGAGAGAGAGAGAGTGTGAGAGAGAGAGAGAGAGAAGGAGAGAGAGGGAGAGAGAGAGAGAGAGAGAAAGAACCATGCCATATTGGCCTGGCGTTTTTATTTTTCAATGCATTTCAACTGTAATCTGATTGTGGACCTTGGGAATATTGCTCATTTTGTTGTCATTCTGTCCTTGCATTTCACAATTAACTACGGTAATTCAGTTAAGATTGATTTCTTCAACACTTCCACTCAGTTTCTTCTAAGTCACTCAACACCCATCCATTAGAAAAAAAGATTGTTCTGTCTTATAGCAAGACAGATATTTACATTTAGTTCTTTCCTCCCTGGGCAGACTCCTTTATCTCTGTTCGAATCACATCAGTGTGGTGACAAAGTCTTGAAACGTGGAGGATGATGTGTATTAAATGACATAGTAGATATTCTGCACATACTGTAGGTTATATCAAGATTGAGTCTGGCATCTGCATGAACGAAAAGGGATCCAACATTATCAGAATGTATCCTGTGCTTGCTGGTGTAGATTCAATATTCCAGATTCCTTTTATTTGTCATGTAATGTCACAGTGAAATGTTTCTGCTGCCTCCAAGATTATGCTACAGATAAACTCTAATACTCGATTTCCAAATTACAAATTTGAACTTGATCGGGGGTGTTATGAACTGTACAGTACATCAAAAAAAAAAAATCTGTGGGAGAGCGCGGACGCAGTCTACCACTACCAGCAGGGCTGGACTGGGTGAATATTTCCTACCGGGAAATGTAGGTGAGATGGAACACCTTCAGTTTCGTTTTGTTGACGGGGGGGGGGGGGGGGGGGGTGCTGCTGCGCGATTTGTTCACGGGGGGACAGGCCATTCCCACGCAAATGACACCTGAAACTAACAGAGGGAGGGGTGGGGCCTACATATGATTGGGCCAGCCCAGTGTCAGTATAGAAAATGGACCAATGGGCCGCTGTCCCTGCTCTATGGGCCGTTCGTTAGCTCTTTTTTTTTTTAGATCGGCCCACAAGTAGGTCCGGCCCACCGGGCATTTGCCCGGTACGCCACATGGCCAGTCCAGCCCTGATGCAGTCGAGATTCCCACATTTGGGAAATTTGCAAAGGTCAGCACAGCCGGAGTGCAATGGCTGAGCCTCTCCCTGGGTGAACCTCCTTCATGATGAAGGGGTCTCCCCTGCCAGGTAAGTTCTGTACTGGAGCAGAAAGAAGCAGATGCTAATGTAGCAGAAAGACAGTAGCAGAAAGACAGTAGCAGAAAGGCGCAGATGCAAGTAGGAAATAAAAACTGGACCGGAAACTGTTGTTTTTGCTCCCAGCATTGTTCCAGAGAGAGAGAGAGAGAGAGAGAGAGAAAGACCTTCATCAGACTGTACGTAGGAGGAGGGTCCACCTCACCTGAACACTAACACCACCTCCCCCACCTCTCTCACCTGAACACAGTAGTACCACCACCTCCCCCACCTCTCCTTCACCAGACCGCACGTAAGGAGGGTCCACCTCACCTGAACACAGTAGTACCACCACCTCCCCCACCTCCCTCTCCTCGGGGGATAAGGCCCAAAGATCCAAACCCGTCAGCCAGCCAGAGCAGGAGAGGCCGGTTCTTCTGCAGGTGTGTGTGTGTGTGTGTGTGTGTGTGGGTGGGGGGGCTCAAACAGAGGGCAGCATTATTAGCGAGCCTCTCTGATGGCGCCTGTGTGCAGCACAGAGGCTCTTTGTCCGGCGTCCGTGTCACATCCACCGGCTGTCGTTTGCGGATGTGTCTAACAAGGCCGCTCGGTGTGAGGGGGAGACAGGTATGAGGATAAACCACCCGTGCCTGTGAAGCCGACCCTGTCAAATTAATGTCTCCTACTACAGGGCTAGTCAATAAAGCCGCTGGGCAGCCACCTGATGAAAGACGTGTTCATGCTCTGCCTATTGATTTCTAGCATGCATGCAAAATGGGTCTTATTGGTTTAATGTGTCAATGTTGCTGGGCCCTCGTGTTACTGAATTAATCCTACATTGATTTTTTATTTTTTAGATGGACATTCTTTCCGCGGCGTACAGTAGATGATAGAGGGGTGGGTGCGCCGCCATTGGTCCGTTCTACAGTATGCGGCGCTTTGTTGACAGGATGTCTGCGCCGGCCCAAAATGGGCTGTGTGTGTGTGTGTGTGTGTGTGTGTGTGTGTCCACACCTCCTGTGCCGTGCGACTCTGTAAAGGATTCTGTAAAGGATTCTGTCCCTGGGCGCTGTCAGAATAGTGCAATGTCAGCTCTAATGCCCCACAGTAATGTTGCTCACAGCTATGCCCCCCTCCGGGATAAAAGCTGCCACAATATATCTCTCCCTCCTCCTCCGCTCCTGCTCTATTTCCTCCTACGAGGGCCAGGCTATACGCAAGTGCTCTTAATGGGCAGATGGAACGCTGTTTAATATACACACATCTCTAAATGGCCGACATACTGTACAGCTACTCGATCTGTACAGGCCCTCATTGTTGTCATTATAATGTGTGCGAGCTAATTCCAGGAATGGAATCACTATCTTTTTTATTAGGACAGAAATTGCCGCACAGAGCGAGATTTCCTCTGTGTCATTAGGTTAGCGTGCAGCAATTAGCAAGCCCTTAGCAATACCACCGACGTGTGACTCGAGGTGTGATGGAGTTATTATAAAACCAAGACATATTAAATTCAGAGGGGCGGTGTTGCAACCTCGGGGAGGGAAGTGGCTCAGCTGCATCAGACAGGTACCGTTCCGGGTTCTGACGCAGCTGTCCTGGGGGACACCAGACAGGTACCGTTCCGGGTTCTGACACAGCTGTCCCGGGGGACACCAGACAGGTACCGTTCCGGGTTCTGACGCAGCTGTCCCGGGGGACACCAGACAGGTACCGTTCCGGGTTCTGACGCAGCTGTCCTGGAGGACACCAGACAGGTACCGTTCCGGGTTCTGACACAGCTGTCCTGGAGGACACCAGACAGGTACCGTTCCGGGTTCTGACACAGCTGTCCTGGGGGACACCAGACAGGTACGGTTCCGGGTTCTGACACAGCTGTCCTGGAGGACACCAGACAGGTACCGTTCCGGGTTCTGACACAGCTGTCCTGGGGGGACACCAGAACAGGAGATCGGTGTTTCAGAGTCAGGACACGGAAAAGACGGCCACACGCAATTAACCGGGCCACTCCAACCCCGCACTATTGTCTTTCAAGGGTTGCCCTCAATTATACACCCAGAGAAAACTGTGATTATTTTCACCGTGCCAGGCCAGCGGTAAGAGGGAGAGAGAGAGAGAGAGAGGGGCGAGAGAGAGAGAGATTAGTTTCCCTCTCCAGACAGTTTGGTCTTCATTACAGCCCCTGGCCACAAGGAGTTGTCCAGATATGCAGAATCTGATTCACATCTCTGTGAAACAGGAGGCAAATAAATGACCCAAGAAATTACCCAGCATTTATGTAACAGATAAATGGAATTAGACCCTCAGACAGATTCCAATACATGCTCTTTGAGAAGATTGTGTCTGTCTATAATGCAGGTGGATCATCGGACTATTATGCCCCAATTAACACTGCTCCGTCTAAAAGGCAGGACTGTTTCCAATGAGCGATCCCTCCACATCCTTATTTGGTATCTGTATAAAGCCGAGACACTGACCCCGCCCCTGTGCCCCCCCGACAAGCAGTGACAGGGCGATACCCAGGGGGAGGCGTGGTCCCCTCCAGGTGTGTGGACGTCTGTAGCCCACCATTACAGAGGTGAACGCTCGGCCAACTGTTAGGTGGAGCTGCGGAGCCATAAAGCACTCCGGTCGCACCGGTCTCAACTTGAGCTGGGGGAAGGAGCAGACGGAGAGAGAGGGGGTGGTATGTTAAATGTGGCTGGACGAATATCAGGGCCTTCCAGAAGTGTTTTTTTCCGGGGTATTGTGTGGCTCAGAGGTTTTGATTTACCGTGACGCGTGAGGGTGGTCTAGCCTCCCAGGGCTGGAAGTGAACTCTGCACGTCTGTCATTGTGTCTGACAAACAGCAAGTCTACAGAACGGTCTGTTGGAACACATGCCTCTGTCCTACAATAACACAGGAGACTTCATCAAGACAACAGGTACTGTTGGAGAGAGAGAGATGATGGTGGCTGATTGAGAGCCTACATACAGCTAGTTAACTGTTAGAGCTGCTAGAGAAAGAGTGCTGTGTGTTTCTCCATTCTAGGGTGGCCGGGTAGGAGCTACATTGAAACCCTCCACTGAGCCATCTGGCTAACGATACAGCCAATTAGCTGTGATAACAGAGCTCACATTTGGCCCATTCACCTTTCATACCCTGAATGGCCAAGCCGAGCTGTCACAACGTCATCTGATTACACCTGCTCCCACCCCTGTCCCTGTCTTATCTAACACAGTGGGATAGTGGTGTGTGTGCGTGCACGTGTGTGTGTGTGTGTGGTGGGGGGGGGTTAAAGCATCTGGAAACAGGAGACAATTTATGGAGGCCACTTTTGTTTCAATTCAAAGCGACACTAATACGTTGATTCAATTTTGACAGGTCTCCATTTCATAGTGTGTGTGCATGATATGAGGGTTATCTCTCTCCTTTTACCTTGTAATTGACACAAGGTCATTCTACCATTCAGCTGTAAGCCAGTCTTCAGCACAAGGACACAGCGTTGCATAGGGCAATGGAGCACTTAATTAGGGGCCGGGCAGCTCAGCTGACGGTCACTCTTGTGTTATAATGTGTTGTAATATTCTTCTGAATCTGAATCTGAATCTTCCCAGGAAGTCTGACTTCCCATGCATGAAAAATCACCAAACTTGCACATACCCGTAGGTCCAGTCCTAAACCAGAAGCCCTCAACTGGCATTATGGGCCAATTAGTCCTGATGGTGGCGCTACAGCAACAGTCTAAAGTTAAAAACTTTAAAAAATCATAACAAATCAGCCATATGTGCTATCACTTTGCAACCACCACCAAAACCTAGGCCCAAGTAAGTAGAAACATCCATATTGCTTCGAGCTGGCTGGAATTATCCATCACTCTGATTTTCTCAAAAACTGTAAAACCTATCAAACCCTATTCCTCCCACATTTTTTGGTTAATTGACACCCCAATTGCTCCACTACATCTCCAGACTGTCCTCCATATACGATCTTAACAGATTTTTGAAATATCAAAAATTGAGCCCACAGCGCATCAAAATGTTTTACTGTAAAGAGTACTATATTCACCTACTGCAAAGACTCGCTGAATAAATCCCCAATGTTCATGAAAAAACAACAACATTTTCATGACATGGTAGATGTAATGTGAATTTCTTCATAATTGTATCTCAAAAACTGTATTTTGAAATCTGTCCTTATTTTGTCCAATCAAACTACTGCTGTTCATACAGGAAAAATACACTAGCCACAATCCTATAGTGCAACAGCAATGTCTCCACCAATCAGAGACGTTGTTGTTGGCAACCCTGCCCCAACAGCGGATCCTAGGACTACAACTGGCTAAATTGACTCTGATTGAGAGGAGACCTGTGCCACTGATTGTTAGATTGGTTTCCACCTGTCTTGTTAGTTTGTGTATATATAGCCTACATGTAGCTCCTATCTTGTTCTTTGTCTGTTCATTATTTGCTGTAGCTGTGTGTTGTCTCTGGTGTTGCCTGTGCCATCTTGTCAGTTTGTAAACTCGTCAGCTTTGTCTTTTGTTCTCCACTTGTTGAGTGTGTACATTGGTTTTACTGTTTAGTCTTTGGTTTTTGTTCCTCGTGGTGCCTTTTAACAAACATTTTGTGGAAACTACTGAAACCTGTTACATGCACCTGTGACATTTACATGCAACCCTTGTGATTCGATGTTTTGTCATAGTGTGAAACCATCTTTGGCTTCTCACATGGCAGGTAGCTCTACAAGAGTTCAATCCCAGGGGATGCAGAATAAAAATGGTAATGCATACTCATTTATTCTTTTTTTGTTGTTGGAGCTACCTGAAGCCAGCCATGCTCCTCATAATCACTGCAAAATCTCCAATGTTCATGAAAAAAAAAAAGACATTTCACTGACATGGTGTAGTGTGACATTTCAGAATTATACAGTATCTCAAATACTGTCATTGCATTTTGAATTCTGTCCTCATCCTCTCCCCCTCCACCAATCAGACTTTGCTGTTGGCAATCCCTCCCAGCCCGTGCCTGGGACTATGGTACATCAGGCCATATTGATTGGCCCCTGATTGGGCACAGCTGCAGTTATTCTGCAATTAGCCAACAGGTTTCACACCAACCAGTTTGTGCATGAAGCAGAGAGATGATAGATGTATACATACAGGAAGGCTGCCACATGCCTTGTGTGATTTAGGTTTGAGAATGTTGTTTTGTAGGAGTTTTATTAGAAGAATTAGGCCAAACTGCCAGCTTCTCACTTGGCTCAACAAGAACATGACCTTCCCTTGGTGTCTATGGGGTTGAGTTCAAGCCTTGGGTGATGCAGAATAACATGATTTTAAAGATATTTTAAGTTTTAAATTAGCCCTCATCTATTTGTCATTCGTCTCCTTCCTCTTCCTCAAAATGCCCGGCCTGGCCCAGTGCTGTATAATTTGTATAATTCTGAAGAGTTTTCTGTAATGGTTTCTCTCTACAAAGGGGGGGGGGGTTGGGATTGTGCATGCTATTTGAGAAGTTACATGAAATGGCCTATAATTTTATTTGTTGACTAAAAAGCATCATGTCATATTACTTGACATTGGCTCTGAATGGTTTCAGACAAAATGCCGTAGATAATTGGCCACCACTCAGAATAGCTCTGTCTGACCCAGTGAGCATACAGAGGAATATTATTCCCCTCATAAGAGGGTGTTGCCATGTGTGCCCACATGTCCCTGCTCTAGGCATGGAGAGACCCAGGCTGCGTTCCGAATCGCATACTACCCTACTATATAGTATGCCAAAACAGGATGTAGTATGTCCCAATACATAGTATGCCACATGCAGTATAGCAAAAATACCAGGATGTCCTACTACATCCGGTCGTATTTTGCAGTATGCACGCCAGCAGGCTTTTCTGGCTATTCTGACCCACAATCCTGTGCGCAGCGGAAATGTGCGTCACGTGCGAGTCGTGACGGCTGTAGACGAATGTCGCGTTATGGACAGCGATGGATGTGGGCAAATTTCAAGGCGCAATGTTATGACAAGGTAGTATGTCCCAATTGGATGCCTACTGCTTGCAAAGTACGTACTTTATAAGGGCAGCTGTAGTAGGTACTGGTAGTAAGAAGTACGCGATTCGGAATGCAGCCCCAGAATGCATCACATACAGCAAACCAGTCTCCCTCACACCGACCATGCTATATCCTTCCCCGCGCATTAAGATGATCTATTGGTTATGTCTATCTTCTAGGGATGCACTGATACTGATTAAGAATTTGTCTGATAACCGATACCGATGTTTTTGTTTATTTTGTTTTTAATTCACCCTTGTGCCAGGGAAATAAAGACGATGTAAAATAACTGTTTTAAAGTCCTTCAGTCCTTCATCACAGCATATTTGAATGAGCACAAATTCAATCATACTGTACAAATTTGTGAAAGAGCCTTTAGTGCGATAACAGATAAACATCAGCCACTGCCGTTGTCGAATGCCATCTTATTTGCTGGTAGGCCGATGGCAGTCAACAGGAGAATATCGGCCGATAGTGATGTACGGGCGATATATCAGTGCATCCCTAATATCTGCGGTGGTCGTACATCAAAGGATTATGGTCAAGGGTAGGCCTCAGGAAACAACCAACAGGAATTTCACCATGCTCGGATTGGTGAAACAGAGCCTCATTAAGAGGCCATTTCATTGGACGACAGGTTACATTGGGTTTCAGATACTCAAGGATAAGACAATCAAAGGATTCTGCTAGCTGGCGCGCAGCACACATTCGATATTCAAGTTGTTTTGTTCTGTCAATATGTCAATTAACGGGATGGAATTGTACCGACAGGATCAGCCATTACACATTAAGAAGCTAAGCCTGGGTCTGTTTGCAGGAACCGGCTGTGAAAAGAATCCAGAAATATCCCTTTCGTCAGCACGGGAAGACTTCAGAGGAAGCAGCCCAGGGAGGAGTGGAGTGAAGCTTTTATGAGCGCCGAGCTACGGGCGCTCCAGTGGCCCCGGCGTTCCCCCAGGACACAGTCTCCAGCGGAACCTCTGCAGCCAGTTAGAGACGAGAATAAAATCAATTCTTCTCCGGCTGAATACGTTTTGAGAGGAAAGCTCAAATCCTGGCCAGGATCCCTGCAACTTGTAACGGGGGTGGGGGTGGGTGGGGAGGGGGGGGGGGGGTGCCTGTGTCCAGGCTGAGCTCTGTCAGGTTGTTAGTGCTGTCTTTTCCACGTGAGGCTTATTGGAGCAGATGGTGGCCGAGCGCACACTGCGCTGTGGGATGCCTCACGCCTCAAGCTCTCCGCATTGGTAAAATCATACATGTTTTTTGTGTGTTTTTTTTTGTGTGTCTTGAAAGGCTAGCTGCGTACATGTTGCTGTGCTGTAAATTGCACCGGGCTGCCAGCTAGGTGCTCGCAATTGCAGTGATCGAATCACCTTGGCATCCAGCAGCACTGATTGACAGGCAGTTGGCCGTTCAATTTAAATTCAGCCATTACCAGCTTCTATAAACCGCAGGCCATGATTTTCATCATCTACAACAGGAAATGTGATCTGACACAACATCACGAGGCAATATGTTAACGCACATTTGGACTACTAGGCTCTTTTATGCCAACAGCTCTGCCTTTTTTTGTATACGATTTGGCACTACGTGGGAGTATGTAAACTAGCTAGTTCTGTTGGGCTCCAGTAGGGATTCTCTCTCCTCTCTCCACCTCTCTCACCCAGGAAGTCACTATCCGTAGCCATCAGTGCACCAGTGAGGGGCCGTGCTGTGCTCCTCTGTCAGTGGAACAGACTCTGGGCGCTAGTGAATCACCTCCCAGTCCGACACACACAGGAGGAGGGGCAGCAACTGATGGGGAGCTGGTATGACTGTCCTCAGCCCTGTTCATTTCCACTAGGGCTGCACAATTAATCGTGAATTAATCGAAAAAGCGATTATGACCTCCGCGATTAACTAATCGCAAAAGGCCGCGATTAATGTGATTAATAATTTTGCTTTGAATTGAGTGTGCTAGGACTACACGGACGAATCACAGGCGCTTATGCTGTCTGACCAATCACATGCGTTTCCGCTGAGTGTATGGCAGTTGAAGAAGACTACCTCGAAAAATAATGACGATGCCACAAAAAAACGGCTAAAAAGATCACTTAATGGTAGCGCCGAGCTTTCAAAACCCATCGTTTGTTAGAAAAGGAGTTTCTGCTTTGGTGAGTTGCTTTGAAATGTTTATTTGACACTTTTAAATATGAGCGCCAAGCGCCGCCAACTTGGCGACTATTTAAAAGTCAAAATGTCCTATGTTGGTAGAAAGGACTGTGGTAGTAGATGCTACGTCATCAGCGCACTCACAGTTCCTGAGAAGGGCTAGGGTCACATTAACGCTCCACAAGTGAAAGTGAAGTTGGTGGTGATTGGCCAATATTCAAACAAGGTCAAAACGAGCTACCCTCGTCCCTCGTGCCTCTCTACTTCTTGGCCCCCTCGTCTAGACTTAAGTCTCTTTTCTTTCGAATTAAAAAACGATCCATTATGAACGACTGGCTAACGTACGAGCACACACATCAGCGCGACTCGTCTGGCGAGGCGAGCTGTTAGGCTCGTCGGCATAGTAACCACACCAGACCCCACCACACGCATGTAAAACGCAGGGTACCTGTAGCACGAGCACGCAACCATGGGACCTGATTATGAAGAGAGAATGGCTGATTATGAACTTTTACTTTTTTTATTTTATTTTAAAATAAAAAATATACCAAAATGTTTGAGGGGGCTTAACCGGGGCTAAGCAGATTTGTGCTATAGCCCCGCCTAGCCCCGGTGTAGTGCCGTCCCTGCTCTCTCTCTCTCTCTCTCTCTCTCTCTCTCTCTCTGCTCTCTTTCTGACACCACTATGGATACTCTCACCCAAAAATAAACACTATTCATACACTAAATTACCCCAGATGCTTCCCTCTCTGTTCATTAGAACAAGACCCCATTATATCCATCTATTTCAGAATAACAATTAGTTTTATTGCCGTGCAGTTTGTCAACATGCTAGGAATTTGCTTTCGGCCCTGGTGCGTGACATGGAGACAACATTGGACAGGCTGCAGGGACGAGACAGGACAGTACAAAGACAGGACAGTGCAAAGAGCGAGGACAAAATGCTAGTGCAAAACAGGATAAGCTAAGAAAAAGAACGACATACAAAAAGTAGTGCAGTCAGTGTATATACAGTGAGTGAGTGTCATGTGTATGTGAGTGTGTGTGGTGTGTGTATGTGTATATGTGTGCATGGCATGTGAGCGTGGCGCATCCTATACAGTACATTCAGATCATGTGCAAGTGTGTGTATGTATGCGTGTGCGGCGTGATATGTGAGTGCGGTGCGTCCTATACATTACATTCAGGTCATGTGCTAGTGTCTATGGACTGTCTCTCTCAATGGGGGCTGATGGCCAAGGAAAAGAAGCTGCCTCTGTAGCATGCGGACATGGTCCTTATCTTCCTGGGCTGACGTAGCGTTACATCGTAGCGTTATGATGAACGCCATAGCTTACGATGAATGTAGCACTACGATGCCTCTGGGAAACTCAGCCCTGGCTCCCTGCAGGCTCCTGGAGTTGTGTAGGACCAGTAGGGAGGGCAGGTTGCAGCCAGATCACCTTGTCGGCTGATTGGACGACGCGCTGCAGTCTGGCCCTGTCCTTGGCTGTAGCGACGGAGTACCACACGGTGATGGAGGAGGTGAGGATGGACTGGATGATGGAGAGGTGTAGAAGAGTACCATAATTTCCTTTGGTAGTCTGAATTTCTTCAGCTGCCTCAGGAAGTACATCCTCTGCTGTCTTCTTTGCGAGGGAGCTGGTGTTTATGTAGCCCTTATTTCGTATGGGGATTCAGTGCTATGTATGGTTAAACAGATACAATAAACATGGAAAATATTCAAATGTGCAGAGTAAAAGGAGAGCTGAGGGAAAATAACATCAGTAGTTGAAACCTTGTCCACAGTGTAACACTGGATTATGTTACAGATCAGTTATTCTAAATAGCACACACAAGTCTGCGTGGAAGGACACAGATCAATGGAATGTATAATTTAACGTTCATCATGATGTTGCTGGGAAACGGCGCACATCTAATCAATTAGCTCAGTCATTCACTACAGTGTGGGAGACGGAGGGTAGTATCTGCTTCTGAGCATTCCTTCACAGAGATATCACCAAGCTACGGTATGCCCAACTGGGTGCTTGTGTGTGTGTGTGTGTGTGTGTGTGTGTGTGTGTGTGTGTGTGTGTGTGTGTGTGTGTGTGTGTGTGTGTGTGTGCGTGCGTGTGTGTGCTTGTGTGTGTGTGTATGCGCGTGCGTTTGCATGTGTGTGTGCTTCTGTGTGTGTGCTTATGTATGTGTGTGTGTGTGTGTGTGTGTGTGTGTGTGTGTGTGTGTGTGTGTGTGCTTGCGCCTGGCAGTGGAGGGGAGGGAAAGGGCGCGGTGATCTCTACTGAGCTAAAGAGGGGAGCTGCTAAGGGCTTCGCAATCCAGAATCCACCAAGTCACCCTGGTGGCCGACAAAAACAATGAGCTCCGGAGCGAGTCTCTCTCCAGACTCAACTATCTCATTGAATCACTGCGCTCCGCAGACTACATTAACAGAGTCTGTGTCACTTTGCTGCCCACGCTGGTGTTCTGAGGGCGTATCGACGGGTCAACATTAAAAGAGAGACAGGTCGTAGCAGCAAATGAGTGACCGGGTTAGATGGACAGAGCCAGGTTAAGTGGACGCCTGATCGTAAAAGGCGCTACCAATGAATTGCCAGGATTTGAGATTTTTGCATGAAGTGTCCGAGACCCATAGAGAGATCTGCAGCATGCAGTAATGTAGTTAGCGTAGCTTACAGTACGAAGTGTATCAGCGAAAGAACTCATGTGCCTGGCGTTGAGACTATCCAACACCTATCTACTCTGCAGGTGCTGTCTGGCCAGCTTGTTTGGCTATAAAACTAAACCTATTGCGTATGTCTTACACATAACGGAGAGGGGACCATTATCTGATACAATCAAATATTTAAAAGACGAGAAGAGAGAGGAAGGTTGCAAGAGAGTGGGAGGGAGAGAGAGAGAGAGGATGGGGAACGGAGGTACGGTACATGAAGGAAACTCATTAACCTGACAACAGGGCATGAAAGCAAGAGAGAGAAAAAAAAGCAACCGGTAATTTATGGTGCTTTATCTAGGTTTTAATACGAAAACAATTTCCTAATTGCACCGAATTAGCCTTGTCAGAGTTTGTACCCCTGGGGTTCATAGGCTGTGTGTTAATTCATTACCAGCTTCAGCGTTGAACGCTAAAGCTATCTCACTGATGCCTTGCCAAGATTGCTAGTCAGACTGCCATGATTTGTTCCCATTCTTTTTGTTTTACGCTAACGAGCGCGGCGTCTCATATCATAATATTAGCTCTGACCTGGGCAGGGTCAGTGGCAGGCAGCTCAAGGAAAAGCCTTGGTTCGGTCCACTCCTTAATTACATGGTGCCAGCCAGGGAATGGGCCATGCGCACAGGTTAAATAAAACAGCGTTTGCTCAGCCAAGGTTGCTCTCAGGGAGGGAGAGAGCGAGTTCAAAAGGCATATTTCCGCTATCAGAATGGGAACACAAACAGTCAATGCAGCCAAAGGCTCCAGTGAAGAAGTTGAATGAGCCAGAAGCATGTCCATGCCATGATTTGATCAATCAATCAATCAATCAATCAAAGCTTTATTTGTATAGCGCATTTCATACCCAGATGCAACACAATGCGCTTTACAGAGAACAAGGGAGGTGGGCATACGACCCACCTCTACATATTCCAGAGGGAAGCAAAAAAAACAGTAATCACCCGGGAGCCAGATTAGTGAGCTGTAAAAAGTCTTCCCTGACCCCTCTTAACAAGGCGATCGAGCAAGCTCCAGGAGTATGTTTGTCTACCGGCTAAGAACATTTATAAAGCAATACATTCCATTAAATTATTTATCAAAAAATGGATACACTTTGCGTACGGCACCGACTCAAATTCTGTGCTCTCTAGTATATAGCTATACCTACTATATATAACTATAACTACTCTTGTTCTGTATTGAGTCTGAGTATTCAGTCATTCAGCAGCACTGGGCAGTCCTGGAAGCCATTCTTTAATGAACACACAAAGAAAGAATGAAAAGACTCAACCCTCCTGAACAAAACAAAGGAACTATAAACCATGTTTCACATCCAGATGGTGAGCCTGGGTCCATTATATTGATGGATCAGCCATGGATAGGACAGTGGAAATGATGTTTGGACAGGCACTGGGAAGCATCATCATTAGAGTCCATTTTCTAAAAGTTCACCTGACAAGCAGTCCAACATGTGGAGCAGGCTGAGCTTCTGAGATAGACACCGCACCAGAGGAGGGCAGCAGTGGGAGAAATGTTCTGTGTGAGACAGAGGGAGAGTAACTACATACAGTACTACCTTTAACTTTGGAAGAACTTAAGTACTCCTCTCTCTCTCTTTCTCTCTCTCTCTCTCTCTCTCTCTCTCTCTCTCTCCTCTCTCTCTCTCTCTCTCTCTCTCTCTCTCTCTCTCTCTCTCTCTCACACACACACAGACCAGAGCAGTTTGTCTCTCTTTCGCGGGCCGGGCGTTTCAGTGTTCTGGGGAGCAGCAGATTGCCGGGCTGCTGAGTCCTGCCAGGCTCAGTGGGTCACATCCCCTCGGACCCTGCAGCCTGGAGGATGGAGGCCGTCCAGAACCAGCAGCAGGCCGCCATCAGGGCCGCAGCCAAGCCTCCCGCGCAAAGGGGACGTCACGGCTGGTGACAGCGAGCAAACCGAGGCCAATGCCTTCCATACGTGAGGTCCATTCCCATAGAAACAGTAGTGCTGGGATCCATATTATGAGAGCATTAGAAAACTCAGGAAGTGTTTGGCTAATGGGAATTTGTTAATGCTGAGGTTTCCTAGTTGGAGTGATTTGTTACATTATACCAAAACTGATTATAATAAAATAAAATAAAGAAAGCGATTGTAATTCTAGTAGGGGATGGCGGCAGGGGGCACTCAATGGCCTTGAGCAATTGTGTGTGACGGGAATGATAAAAGCTGAACCGACCTCTGCTCTGACGGTTGTGCTGTATCAAGAAATCATAATGCCTCTCACATTAGTTTAAAATGAGATACACAGTCAGATGTTGACGCCCTGATGCCTTCTCGGCAAATTATATATTGATCCGGACAATGGAAGGCTAACACTGGCAGGTCTGGGAGGAGGGTACCGGATCCACCATGGCAGCTGTGTGAGCGCTCAATTAAAGGTCTCCACACCAATATGCATTGTGCTCATGTGCTGTAATTTATCTCCCTGCGCTGAATGGCGAGCCTCTCCTTACCCCCCCCCCACCCCTCAAACCCCCCCCCCTCTCTCTCTCTCTCTCATGGCATGCTGGCAGCAAACTGGGTCAGGACTCAAATGAGATCAACACATTGTCAAAGCTTTATGATATGCCATCATCAACCACTGTCAAGCAATTTTCACACTTTTCAAAGGCGGAAAATTTGCCTACAGTGTAAATTCCCGTTATCTGAAGAGGAGCAATATCCGGGGTTTAAATATGCCTGAATAGCCAGGAGACACCAGGCTCCCTGCTCACATTCCCCCAGGACAGCAAGGAGCAGTGTGGGTGATAAGAGCTAATACAGTCCATGCAGAATGAAACCCCACATGGGACGATGGGGGAGGGGGGGCAACGTCAATTATATTTAACTCCAAAATGCCGTGGGTTGCACAATTATGCATAAAATAAATGATTTAAACAGCACGTGTCAGTATAGTGTTGGGTTGAGTAAGGTGTTTATCTTTTGTTCTTGGTGGACTGGACTGGACTGGAGGTGCAAAACCTGAACAAACTCTCTGCTCCTGTTAGCCACACACTGATAAGAACTATAAACAACACCTGACAAGCCAATACATGGATCCTGTCCACTTCAAATATAAGATATGAGTCTTTAGGAAAGTCAGAATTATGGTTGCCGTTTGATACTGCAACTCTAAAATGGTAAAAACTGTAACTCTAAAATAACAAATAGTTTGCTGACTGTATCAAACTCAGATACTGAATTGTTTCTTTAATGGAGGAAACTCATTAACCTCCAATATATCATGACTGATGTATAGGGAAAATGTTTAGAACAATTCAACAACATAAGAAAGGGTTTTTCTGCTGGATGTCCATGGTAATTTAGTCTAATTTCAGGACTTTTATTGCAAAACAATAAACATGCATCAGCACAATTTGTGTTTTCATTTACTTGATGCAGATAAATTTCACTTTGAATCTTTGTCTCTGTGCACCCTAGTGTTTGATCTCAGTCTATATGGGGAGACGGTTCAGCATGACAGGACACAAAATGGTGGTGGCTCATTTAAATCAGGCCTCGGCGTGAGGCGGGGAGGGCGCCACAGGGATAACACAAACAATCATCGGTGCCACACTGCGGATTAATTTGAGCTAAAGACGCTGCAGAGTGAGATGCCCCCGGAGACACACTCTATAGCTCTGCAACTTCAATATTCATCAGATGAACAGGGGCCCAACGGCAGACAGCAAACACAATCCACTTGCTGGGTCCACACCACCCAACTGCTCTACTGAAGCACTCTATCTGTGCAAAATGCCTGCTTGCGGTCTACAAGCAGCCATTTACTTTAAGCAACAACTGGAGGGTACTAGCTAGATACCATAAACTCCCTCAATCTGAATTACCCCCCCCCCACCCAAGAAAAAAAGAAGAAAAAAAATCGAACCAACTAATTTGTCCCAGAACAATATCCCCTCGCAGCTACAGTGTATCTTACAGAATCCGAATCTGCTAATGGAAAGACATAATATTGTCATGAACGTCATTAGGAACATTTTCAAGGGCACTTGCAGTACATCAGCACACCTAAAATGGCAGCTTCATTAGTGTTAACCTTTAGATCAATACGCACGGAACATCAGCATGTTTCATCGAGCCTCTGAAATCCTCCTATCGCAGCGGCAGCTCCAAACTTTATGGTAATTGACAACAAATCTGTACTGAGAGGAAAACAGACAACTCAGTATTCAGCAACGTTGCACAGACCACTTCCACGTGACACAGCACAGCAGTTAAAAGATTAACATCTGTCTGGCAAACAGCCTGCAGACATGAGCTTGTAAATAAAAAAAAAACATTAAAAATATCAACATTAATATCAGGAAGGAAAAAAAGTTTTATGACGGAGATCAAAAATCCCAAAAGAAGAGTGATTCATTGTGTGGGCACAGATATCATATGCACTTTATAATCCACGACTAAATCCATTTTGACTTGATTGATCATGCAGTGAGCTTCACAAGGCACAGACTTTATAATTAAGGGTGAGTTGAGTCGTTTCAGTCTAATGGCACTACTGGGTCAAATATAAGTGTAACCAGCTCTGACATAATGGCCCTGCTGATCTCCCTGTGATTTGATTATGATGATACAGATTATTTCTAAGTTACAGTCAAGCAGCAGAGAATACTTGTGCAGACGGCTGTGCAGAAAGATGTACTGTCTGGCGATGATGACGAGAAAGCATTCAGATTCCCTGAAAATCTGCAAGAGTTGAGGAGAAAAAACAAAGACAGGAATTTCAAAGTATTTCTCTTCCTTCCATGGCAGGAAGGCATGGAAGGATCACGCCATTTGGAGGATGGTATATATTTAGGGGAAGCTGTCACTGTGCAGGAACACGTTTGGCGAGCACGAGGAGAAAAGGGACATACAAGGAACAGCCACAAACTCTCCTGTCACCGTTCACCCTGATGTGAAAGATTTTCTCCCTAAAAGAATTACAGTAGCATTTACACTCGCACACTGTAAAATGCACCTAGTTATACTGTAAAGCAGGTTCTGTGTTCCTGAAGAGAGGCCTTCAATGTGCATTACAATGCATGGCGTTCGACTGGGAGATATCAGTAATTTGCATTGGTGAGTACAATATAGTATGCCTTCATCATCATGTAGCCCACTGTAGGAAAAGAGTCAAAGAATTATGTCAAGGTCACAGTTTTGACATTGAAAGGATCCCTATTCACCAGTGAGAAGAGGAATTGTATTCTTATTGTCAGTGAGAATCACACACCCTCGTTAATGTCTGTACTGATGCACAAGGCGCGAGAGATAAATAAAGCTTCACTCATTCAGGAAACAATTCATGTACCTGTCTAATCTGGAGTAAACACTTCACCCCCGCCCCCATCCAAAGGGATGCTGGGAAATGGAACAGAAATCTCTTCAGTTCTTGCTGCTCTGTAAATCTGAGTGAAGCAACGCCCCAGCTACAGTACGGACCCTGACACTTGGCATCCTGCGACTCTCATTGAGTGTTCCTGGATCAGAGGTTAATCACTTTCATTGATCTACAGAATTCGTGTTCAAGGGGCGACAGACTGAATGACATGAGGGTTAAATAAACGTTCCGGTAGTTTTCACCAACAAAGAACTACTGTAAATGCTAAGTTATAATATGTGTGATAGGAATTTCAACTCTTTTATGAAACTGCTTTTGCTGTTTTTTTAGCTCAGGGGAAACCTATTGTAATGTAGCAGTGGTCAGACAAGTGAGATAAGGGGACACAGCAACCGTTCATCCTTGTCGGCGGCACATTAAAACACAGCCTCGTCTTCCTCCTGGCAGCTTGCAAACAACATCCATCGTGTCATAAATCCACTGCCGCTTTTTGTTCCACGTCTTACGGAATTTATAACTGAAATAAACTTGAACTGTGGCCATGAAAATGCTCATATCCCTGCCGGTAACGTGGCTAACTATTTGCCGCATCGCAGGCCATAAATCACACTGTGGGGGGGCTGTCCCGGACGGGGCCTTTTCAGATTCATTTACCACTGATAACGCCTGCCGTTTTCCCCGGGGCCCCGGGGGCCACAGCCAGGGCCTGTCATGAATCACCAGCAGGCCCCTCCCTCCCCGGTGGCAGCGCAACTTTCTCCAGCTTTCTTGCTGACGTGGCTCACCTGGCCGTCTGGCACGCTGCCATCAGACTGCCGGGCCCCTGGAGTGCGGGGGGGGGCGCTGGGCATTCAGAATCAGGCTGAATGGGCTCTGTGGGGTAATCATCCAATAACCTTGCTGACTCATTTGGTCCCACCTATCAATTATAACCTTGTTTGAAATCAAAGGGGGGCTTTTGACGTCCTGGGAGGATGGGGCGGGACGACGGGGCGGGGGGGGGGGGGGGGGGGGGGGGGGTGATCTGGACAGACAAGTGAGGCGCTGGGGTGCATCCTGTGATCTCTCTTTATATCAGTGCGTCAACACCAGCTAATCAGGAGGTCTGAATATTACACGATTGATTATGCGTGTGAACCATTGAATAGAACCAAGGTGATCCACAGCTCACTTATCTGGCCCCCGGGTGATTACTGTTTTTTTGCTTCCCTCTGGAATATGTAGAGTGGGTCGTATGCCCACCTCCCTTGTTCTCTGTAAAGCGCATTGTGTTGCCTCTGGGTATGAAATGCGCTATACAAATAAAGCTTTGATTGATTGATTGATTGATTGAAGCAGCTAAATCCCATTCCAACAGGACAGCAGCTTTCTCTCGATGAATATGGGTTTCTGTCTGAGCCCTTAGAACAGTTGCAGGCACCTCCAGACCACTGACAGACTTGTTTAGATAGAGTGATCTATGGACTTGTTATTCAGCACAGTTACCTTGCTGCTGCTAAGGTTACCTCATGGATGGACCGTCGTACTCAAACCAAGATCTTTAAAGGAGCCAAACACAACGCAGCCGCCTCCATTCCTAGTAAGTCTCCTATCACCAACTTATTGGACGTTCCTTTATAAAGTAATAGCATGTTCTACATAGCTCACATGATCCTGGACATTCTTTACTCGCACAGATTCCCTCTCTTCTTGAATCGTCTGGTGTTCGCCTCTGTGGCTTTACTTTGACATGAAAGTAAATCCAAGGTTGGACTAACGCAGGACCACACCTCATTCATTAGGTTCAAAGAAGATGGAACAGCATTACAGTAATCATCTCTCCTATGTGACCACTTGAGGCACATCAAATGCATCTTCGGTATGCTTACAATAGCAACGTTATGTTCTTCATGAACAGCAGTATCAACGTTTAAGTTATGTTTTCATCTCAATTCACATGCACTCATTTACAGTAGGATTTTCAGGCTTTCATAATACACTGCTAGAGGAGCGAACAGGTAAACACCACCTGTACAGTAGGCCAAGTCATCATGTTTAGAGGCATTTAGACTGAACTGTAATTTAATGCATTATGGGGGATGTAATTTTGTGTTTCATAATGTGTTCAGCAATTTCCAGCTTAAACTTAAGTCAAGTGATGTTGTGTGGGGACAATTATACAACTGATATTTATGAGGCATGAATAACAAAAGGTCTACGTGCTTCATGAATACTTTGATAAATGAAATGGGAAGACCTACAGTACAGTAACAGTAGCAGTGTTATCAATTCTGAAAAAAGGGATTCATGCAACGTGTCAGTGGACTTCTAGGTGACATTGAAGTGATAGAATATTTTATTAAGCAGTGGCCCTTTGATGTACTTGTAGTTTGAATCTCCAGGGCATGTCAAGGTCCGTGATAGACCCCTCTGCTGTGCCCTATTGCTATTGGTCACACTCCAGCTCCTATCTATGTCCTGTCAGGAAGACGCTCCATAAAAGGCCTCCTATAAAGGGGAAGAGCGTCTGTTCGGCCATGTTTAGCTTTTATACTGACACAGGTGCTGGATCTCTCCACCGGCACACGGATAAACATCCCTCCTGATGACATCATAAGACCATATGATTTATTTCTGTAGGAAGGACTCGGCCCCAGTGTTAAACTGCAGAGACTGCTGGTCTTATGGGCTAGTCATCACATTCTCATTTGGGCTCCAGTAATCTAATTAGGGGGACGGCTCTCCGACTGGACCCGCCCCAAATGCAACAAGATGTTTTCAGACGGCATGTCAGCAGAATCCCCACCAGTGATATACAACACTGCAAATCTTACAAATTAAAATGAATTAGAATAGAGTACAGCAGCATCAAGACATTTCTCTGGCAACTGACAGCTCATTTTGAACTGTTAAACACATTTTGTTTGTCACAATATCCTCCTGGGCAGGGAACATGCAGCTCGCTGTTTTGGCTGGTTCTGCTTTTGGAGTCTGTCCCTGTAGGAGCCGTGGGAGCGACCACATGGGCTTGTGCAAATCCCCGGCAAGCAAGAGAAGTAAGATCGTCATGAAAGAAAACATTTACTATTTGCAAATCTAAATCTGCTAAATCTTCTTGGTGGATTCGAACGAGGAGTGACTTTCGGACGATACCCAAGGGAGTGGTGATCTGCCTCCCGTGCCAAATGGGCAGTAAATGATGCCACAGTAGTCCATCCAGACACACTACCACTAACACATTTACATTGACCCAGTTTATAAGGCTATATGGGACAAATTGAAAGCAATTGACATGGGTTCCATGTTGAGAAAATGGCTACAGTTCTAAACCAGATGACAAAACAAGTGTCAACACAAATTTCAACCCAAACCAACTTAATTAGTGCTGAATTAAAGAGCTGAAAACAACTGTCAACACACATTCAAACAAGTGTCAACACAAATTTCAGCCCAAACCAACTTAATTTGGTGCTGAACTGAGATGGACGCACCGGCATTGGCACATGAGGGAACGATAGCAATCTGATCCATCGGTAAAAACCTCAAAAACCACTTTGAATTCCCACAAAACCAAGCATTCATAACAGCAGTCTGCCTTTTCCTGGTTCCCTCAGGATGGGCATCAGTTGCTCATTGTTGTAAACAAGCAGGGCCATAATAGCCTTCCAGTCTCGACTAAACAGTCTTACATGCATGGGAAAAATCTAGATATGGCAAGTGTCTGAAGCATCTGGTAGATCCCTACAGAAAATGTTAAATCAGCTCAAGCTGAGCACCTCCTGCTGTTCAACAAGGAAGGGGAAGGTATCTTCTGTATCTGACGGCAAGGAAATTAATGCACAGAATGAAAAGGATCATAACATATGTTCCAGGATAAGAACAAAGAGTGTGTGGCCCTATAAGCCAGAACATGCTGGGAAATATCTGTCTGGTCCTGACAGCCAATCACACCAGAGCAGTCTGTCATCATCCGGGCTGACGTCTTATTAATTGATGCTACGCTGCGATTAGGAGCCTTGTCTTGCATTTCAATGAGGGGAGTCCAAGAGTGGCAGGTGCATGAGCAGGCTGACAGAGCACAGCCAAGTGTTGCCAGGCTTCAGGAAAGCAAATGAGCTTCAAATCTGAAATCCCACCACCTCAGAAAACAGAACGGCAGCCTCCCGACACCACATCCTCCTGGTACCCTGGAACCCTGCTGGTTCGGCCAGCCTTGCCTTTCGCTTAATGATCAAAAGAACGCGCAACGTGCCTCTGCTGTTCTAACATTTAAATGTCATACCCATGCACACACCTACTAAGACCTACACAAGTGCTCCCCTCCTACACCAGCTGGCAGTGTTCACTTAAAAGTGCAAATAAAGACCTTGTTCAGCAGGTGGGAGAGATGCAGCAAAATTCTGCTACACAACGAAATGTCCATCAAATGAACACATTTACCTGGGTTGATTTGGAGCACACACCAAATTACAACATAGGCTAACATTTAAATCTAGAACTCTAGACTAAAAGGCAGTTTTCCTTGACCAAAACTGGAGGGTTTAATGGAGATTTAATGACGTCACATTGCACACCCCCAATATCCTAAGACCTAGGCCACACAGGGCACACAATACAGCACGTAGTGAGCGTAGCATTGGATAGTTTGCAGTTATCACAGCGGGGAAATCAGATGTCTGTGGCCGGTTGATAGAATCTTGTCCTCGCTCTGCGGTGAGATGAAACAAAAACATTGTCGGCCATACTCTGTCCGAAGAGCAAACAATGGAGAGTGTAATTGAAAACCGCGGCCGCTACGCCTCTGTTCCCATTGTGGAGATGAAAGAGCAGAAAACCTGGACGGTTCTGCCGACAGGTCAATCAGCAGATGGACAATGCAATGACAACCCCAGTGGCACAGTGGATGTTCCGGTCCCTTCTTGGGGACAGCTGGCGCTGTATGGCCTGCTGTTGTTACCACATCTCATTTCATCTCGGCTCGTTAGACACACACATCTCGTTAGACACACACATCTCTTTACAAAATGGCCATGCTATGGCCTATACTGTCACCTAGCAGCCAGCCATGCTACCGAGCCAATACTAAGACTTCAATATGAGACAGAGCATTACGATTGACTTGCATGAAGTGGGTTCTTTAAAATGCAATATGCCTTCAGACACTATCTCCATATTGTACATACCTGTAAAAGCATGCTGGGTATACCATGTACAGTATGTTGACAGTAAAATCAATCAAAGAATCAATCAGAGCTAAGAGCTAAATTAAGCAGAGCTAAGTATGCAAAGCATCACAGAGCAGGCTGAAATATTTTCGGGAAAATGTATAGGAAATAGAAGAATAAAGCGACAATCAAACTAAGTTCACCAACAATGAAAGGATCCACAAAATCTGATATTTCCAATTGCACTACAGATCGAGTCATTGCTGCCATGTCACTGCCAGCAGTGGGAAAGTACTAGAGCTGATTTTTCTGATGAGGAAGCCACCTAACACTGATGGTGTAAATCCAAGGGCCACACCTGCTGCTGTACATCACTGAGCCATGGCAGGCAAGGAATGCCGCCTAACAAAAACGGGTTGACAAATGAAGCCGCTCCTTCTCAGCAATATGTTTACACTCCGACTCATCCCTGAAATTGAACAAAATCTATCAAGACTGGGACCAGAAAGCATTGGCGAGCAATGGGATGAAAGCCAGTAGGGAGCAAGGGTCAAGAGCGAGAGAGAGAGAGAGAGAGAGAGAGGGAGGGAGGGAGGGAGAGAGAGGTCCTCAGCAGAGTCAGTGGCATGACAGAGAGAGAGAGAGAGAGAGAGAGAGAGAGGTCCTCAGCAGAGTCAGTGGCATGACAGAGAGAGAGAGAGAGAGAGAGAGAGAGAGAGAAAGAGAGAGAGATGAAGGATGTGGGGAGAGTGGTTACAACAGTGCTGATTACTGGTGGCAATATCTGCCTGTTGTTTACCAGAGAGGACTCTCTCTCACCAGCAGGGATTCATTAGGAGAGGGCAGAGGCACAAACTGATGCACTGATGCACTGGCCAAAGCCTGCTACAGCAACACACTGGCAGCACTGACAGCATCCCCTTCTCTCTCTCTCTCTCTCTCTCTCTCTCTCTCTCTCTCACTCTCTCTCTCTCTCTCTCTCTCTCTCTATCTCTCTCTCTCTCTCTCTCTCTCTCTATCCATCTATCTCTCTCTCTCTATCTCTCTCTCTCTCTCTCTCTCTCTCTCTATCTATCTATCTCTCTATCTCTCTCTATCTATCTCTCTCTCTATCTCTCTCTCTCTGTCTCTCACTCTGATGAACAGAGAAAAGGCCCATCAATCACAAGTGGTAGATTGACAATTATGGCATTTTCAGAATTTTCTGCCACTTTATTGATCCCTGGTTCAGAGGTGTCTGATCAACAAGCTGTTCTGTTCTGGCTCTTATGACATGTCAAGTGCTACGTCATCAGAAAGAAAATCTAGATGCAAACATGAATAACATGAAAGACATACATTTATTTTGATATTTCAAATGCTTTCACTAAGATATTCAAGTGTTCAATGAAACAATGTAACATTGGAAGTGATAATCTTAATCAGACTACTGAGAATAGGCTACACAGTAGCCTAATAGAAAGTGGAAAAATATTCAAATGCAACAATGTAAAAATCATTTAACAAGTTACATTGAGAATAAAACACGTTGTTGTTGTACCATTATTATTATTATTATTGCTATTATTATGATTATTATTAAAATTGTTGTTGTTGTTTGTCAAGTATGATTCATAATATTAATAGTATTAGCCTATTCAATTCCCCCTTATGAAACACATATCGACATCCTAACAGTTAAGTAAGATTTATTTTTATATTTATTTCATATGATAGCTCTAGCCTGAGCGGAGGATTTGCCATTTCGATGGCTTGTGCAGTGGTGCAAGTCACGCAGAGGATAGCAGCACCGATTAAGGGAGGCTAATGCGTCAAACCCAATGGTGTTGTACTCTTTCGTCAACAGAAATAACATATGATTAATTGATTTAACGGAAAAGGACACGTTTCAGAAACTTTAATCAGATTATCATTGTCATTAACTGCTTATTTTCAAATAACCTACGTGTAGTTTCATTCATGCTAAATATTCACACAACAGAATGTTTGCTAATTAACCTATCGTGATGCACTTATGTGCTGTACCGTAGCTAGACAATGTAATGGTGATGAAAAATAACTAAACATGATATGATATGCAGCTATTACCCCAGATATGTCGATTACCACCCTATGAGCACGTCATTTCGAAGGTTCAAATTAACCGGATGGTCTATAGTATTTAAAGGTGTCTGGTATCAACTTTGTTTTGCATAATTGTCACTCATTATACCGTAATTAAGACTACCTGTTTGCGCATAATGTAACAGGTTCCACGGGTGAAAGAGGACAGGTGCAGTGGCATTCCCCGTGAGGCGTGTGAATACAGTCATATTGACCCTATAGCAATAAAACAAGAATCCATGCAGTCTCAGTCTAACAGACAGAAATCAACATAATTCCCGCAGTAAACATAGAACTTTCCAACATGAAAAATAAGCCTTTGAGCCTTTGTGTCCTATGGCATATCTTCCCCCAAATTACACTTCCAATTCTCATTCATTTTCTTCACTAACGTTAGCCTTCTCAAACAAAATAGCCTATATGTTTGTTTCGCGTGTAAACATCTGGTGTTGGACTAGGTAGAAAACAGAATAAACTCACTCTTTCTAGGTTTCTTTGACATTTGCATTTCTGTCTTCGCAAGTGCAATCACTTCTCCCGGTTTACTTCAGAAAGAATGACCTGCAATTCCTTCTCAGTCCCGTCCACCTTATTCAATTCCGAAGATAATAGCAGGCAGCCGTTATGCACCAAGATGAATTCAAGAATAATCCTATAGATGGATAAGAGCCGGATTGCACTGGTCTGCAAAAATTGACAATATTTTCCAAGTAAAGCAGTTGCCTGCTGTATGTCCGCTGTTCTCCCAGCGCGCTGTCCCTCGCTCAGTGACGAGCTGTGTCCTCCGCGCTCACGGAACGCACAACATTTCTGGCTCGCTCTCTCACACAGGTTGTCCGCCGATATTCTCGGGATTCGTCGGATATGGTCGGAAAATTACGGAAACAAACTATGTTGGCCATATGATGATTTCCTTTGGGTAGAAAATTAACTCTGAAATGCACAGATCCTAGATTAAAATGCACAAATACTAGATTAAGGTAAAGCATAAACATATCAGATTTTGTACGCTTTAACCTATTTTTGAAGGTGGTACTTACAAAAGAATGTTAACATCTTTAGGTTCATAGTTTTCACAGAAACATTTCATAGACAGAATACATTTAGAGCAGTCATCGTGATCACTGAAGTCACATACTTGTGAAGAAGTTTAACCTGTTCTGTAAACCCAGTTAGCTCATTTAATATCATGTTAGAAGTGTAGCCTAGACTATCTGGTATTCGTAATAAGATGATCAAAGTGGTTAAAAATATTCGCAGTCAGTATGTGTACTGTAGGCTACCTTCCTCAGTTTAAAACTATGTTAAAAACACATGTATTTGTTGAAATTCTACCCTCAAAATTTTGATTTTTTCCTGCTGGCATTTTGAAACCATAAAGCGTTTTGGACAGAGATAGCTTTTTAATGTGCATCTCATCTAATATGAATGATAGTGGAAATTTGATCTCATAGGGAAAAGTAACATGAAGGACTGTTGGATGCAGCTCAGCATCCCCTCTGAGCAGAAGAGCAGATTGTTGTGTATCAGCGTGCCTTTGTGGAGAATCAGATGCTGGACATCAGCAGCACTATACTGGACATGTTATACATATACAGTGTATCAATCTTTTGGCAAAATACCTTCATATACACAAAATAGGTCACACACTATGCATAACACCAAAACCAAATGTAAATATTTAATATTGTACAGTATGTCATACTAATAACATGTACAGTAGTAGAGATATAGTTGTGTTTTTGATGTCTCAAAATTGTTTGTTTCTGTGTGTGTGTGTTCTTTTTTATGGCATCATGTTAACACAACTGCTCGTAATATGAGAAAAATGTCTCTGACCTACTTGCACAGCAGTACGTTACACAGTGGAGTTTAACCTAATACTCTGGCACTGCTGAATTGGCCTTCTTTTTAGTCAGGTTGAGCTATTTCTTCTGACCCTTGGATTTTTTAAGGAGAAAAGCTCTGGGTATGGAGGAAGATGATAGGCTATAATGTTGTATTGTCAAAGCAATTTCATAAACAAAGCTTCAATCCAAAGTACGATTAGCGTGAAACATGATGGAAAAAGAACCCACAGGACCATGCCTCGGGTCCCATCACCTGCTAAAAACTAATGTTTCGTGATATAATATGTGTTTAGCTCTGTATGACTCATCTCTGCATTCTAACATCCAACACCTACACATCGGCTGTCACGTGGATTTCAGGCAAAGACGTCTTTGAAACACACAGCTTGACCAAAACTAGGCCAAGCATTAAAGTATTTAAGTTACCGACAATTCAACACATTGCTTACGTTCCCATTATTCAAAAGTAGCAGAAGAGGTTGCACCATCATCCCCATATAGTTGATTAGGCCATCACTGCAAGGTGCTTGGAGTACTGAGCATATGGCTCGACAACAATGGAGGGACAGCATGGCCTTCACTTTGACTGTCCCAAGGGGATCATGCCCTCCCTGCCTCCAGATCGTGTCAGAATCCTCGGTGCCAGGTCCTCAATCACTTAATGCAAGAGCACAAAGGCTGGGTCAAGCCTGAAATTCAATTACATTTGTTGACACACCCACTAATCACATCAGAGCCACCCATGCTATCATTAGTTTAGTAGCCTGTGTCAGTGTTGTTGTTAGTCCCTGACTGTACACTGCAGAATTGAATGACCTGAGGCAGCAGGATCCTGAAACTACTTCATATTGACCAAAAGGACGGTACACATTCTAACAGGGGCTCAAATTTCAAGATGATTTCTAGCACAACCCCAGTAGGCCCCTGATGACTAAGTGATATTAAAATTCACTTCGCAGTCGGTTCAAATCTATTGTCACAATGTGAGAGACTTTACAGCACGATAGTAGTCTGTTCTTAATTTTCTAGTCCTTTGACATTGAGCCGTCAACAAGGCATTTAATCCTGTCCTGTCCAAGTGACGTTAATCTACAGCATGTGATTGGCCCAGACCTGATAGAACCCATTTAGGGACATCTGTAGTGTGGTCCGTTGAGTGATGCTGAGGAAAACATAGCCACAGAAATGAGGAGTGGGGGCGGGGCGTGAGAGCAGAGACAGCCAACAAAGCTGTCAAAGGATGCAAGACATGATGGTCAAACTGTGTGTGACAAGCTAACAAAGGAGATAGTACAGTATGTCTTTCTGTGAATCTACCTTTGCATCTGTACAGTGTTCCAAGGAAAACATCTGTCATGTATTTCCAGCCAAATTAATGTTTTTTATAGATTGCTTGCTAATAATAATACATTGACTTAAGAGTTTGCCCTATAGGTGCCAGCCAAAGACCCACTGTCACTACAGCCTTTTGATCTTCTAAGGTGATTGAGAGACCAGCCATCAAGTTGGGAAGTTCAGATGAATACCACAACAACAATGGACAGATATGTGGCGATATTGAAAGGGCAGCAGAGAGAGCAGCTACCCACCACAATGCAATAAGATTTAAACCTGTTCCTCATCTGCAATCAACAGCACCTTCTGAGCCTTGCCTGCGCTCCAGTCGTCGCCAGATCTTGCCATATCTACCATCGGTAAGGTATAGTCGACCCGGTCTACCGTGCTTTTCGTATATGTATAGAGCCTCTACTCTTGTTTTGTGACATTGGTATCACTCATTGTTCTTTTTCCCCTTTGTCCCTTTCCAGACCCCAGATCAGCAGAGCCGTGCCTGCCTGCTGCAACCCTTCACCCAGCACCGGCCTTTTGATTTTCTGTTGCACATTTTTGTCTTGTTCTTTTGTTATTTAATCGCCCATCTGCATGGGCTTTGAACTTTTTCCCTGCCCCTTGAGTCGTGCGTCTGGTTCCAAACCTGACGGGTCACAACAATAGATTAATTGACATTTTCCTCAGACAGAAGCTTGTATTAGGGGTTTAACTGTACCTGCCTTGTCACTCTCCTATAGATCTCTATCATTCTTTCATGGCCACACCACACCAAAGCCCAACACATAACGACTGTCTTTCCTCATTGGAAATGTCTCAGGAATGACAACCACAACCTTTAATTAAATCCTTGCCATTGATTTCTGGGCTTTCAATAGGCACCGTTAAGCCAACGTTATTGTGTTATTATTGAAACGAGGAAGCCAATTAGCTCTAGAGGGATACATAGACAACAATTAGGAAAAAAAAATACTAAAGATTGTTATATAATCAGGAGACAGGCAGTAAGAAGACAACATATGACAGTGTTGAAAACAGATTGTGTGGTCGTGAAGTCAAATCAAACTTTATTTATATAACGCATTTCATACACAAAGTCAACACAATGCCCTTTACAGGGAGAAGCCAGACACCGCTACGGTCATCCATTTCTGTGATTATAGAGAGACCCCTCCTGAGGAGAGATATGGCTGATGCTCTAGGGCCACTGATACAGCAGCAGTTTGATACATGATACTCTTGTATGTTCACCACTATTTTTTATGTTTTTTTTTTACTACTTGGAGTAAAGAAACATTCAATTATTTCCTGAAATTTCACAGCAACTGTTTACCGTGCTGCAGAGCATAGTATAAAGTGAGCAGGCTTCTTAAAGGTCGATGGTGAAAATAGAAACGCCAGTAAAGACAAGTGAGGCAATTGTGAGTCAAGAACACGTTTCACAATGGACGTGAATTCCTTTTAACATGAGCCGACACTCAACCTTGAGGCAATCGATGAGCAAGCTAATAGGAAAACAATGAGCCATCATCTGTGACAGAACAAAAGGCAAGAAAGGAGACCAGTTGTGTTTTAAGTCTGTTTGAGGAAGACAGGTCTGTACAGTGCTGTACTGTATGTCTTTGAATGCCAATAGCTGTATTTGTATACACAAATGTATAGAGGGACAATGCAGTAATCATACAGTATGTTGCTCACGCATTTACTCAAAGTTAGATAGATAGAGTAGTTACTTCTTAGTTGTCAGACTAATAATCCACATGATGTCTTTCCCTGCCTGCCACCGTATTTCTCCTCCAATGCCACTCATTCCTCTAATTAAAACGCTGGTGTCTACCCAGTTTTCCCCCCATAACACAATATTGTTTCCCGATAATTTTCTGTATGCCGTTAGCAACTCTGGAGTGGGTGTCTCATCACATTTTCTTAATAACCATAATTAGTAGCACGCCTCCTTTATTCCCCCTGTTACAGTCAATGCTTTCTCATTATATAGGATTCCTGATGTATTCTGTTCTCCATCTCAGTACACAGTGGGAATCTTTCCTTTCCTCTGTATTCTGGAGTAGGCAGCAAAAAAAGATATCAGGCTGATTAATTTTTAATTTCTTGAATGCAAAGCCGTGTAGTGGTGGGAAGTATCCTAATGGCCCTCAGATAAGATATCCCGTGGCTGGCTCTGGAGGATCACAGAGATGGGCCGGTCTCCAGTGGGTATCATTAGAGCATGGCTCACAAGAAAACAAAGCCATTTGGAGGTCCACTGTCCACTGTATCGACTGTCTTGCTCCATGTTGGAAACGCTTACCAGGCAGCTATATGAGGTACATTCTACACAGGATTTTTCTTTTTTTCACCAAGGGTTTAGTCCATTAGCCAATTTTCGAAATCTGAAAAGAATATCATTCTTGGAAAGTGAGTATTAAAAATGTGTCAAAAAGAAGAACAGTGTAAAAGAATTGAAAGACATCGTTATCATGAATCATTAAAAAAGATTATCCCTCTGTTTCTCGAGTAGCAATTAAAATGAACCCACAGTTTCCATAAGAATGAACCTCCAAACTACTGCATGATGCATCACTGTATTTAAATTGTGTGCTTGCCTTGTGCTTAAAGCATCATATAGCCCTTCAGTTAATGCATTAAACAATTTGCCCAAATGCTAATTCAGTCCCCATGGAACATACACTAGGGGCAGATGCAAAATTATGGTTCTTTACCCTGCCCCTAAACACATAAGCATACATTTATAATGTTCTTGCCATTTACAGTATAAATGTTTTGCAATTTTGCAACGTTTATTGCAATAGCATTGTATCCACAATTTCCAGACTAGCCCATGTGAGTTGTACTAGTATCCAGGTTCGGAGAGAAAGATGTGTATCTTTTATTGATTCCCAAGCCCATGGCGAAGACTGGTTTCTACTAGACCAGTGTGTGTTTCATGAGCCTACAGTATCCATGTCTAGTAAAAAGCCCAAGGTCAAAAGCTGAGATCACAGGATATTGTCATTGTTACAGCGTGCAGTAGAAGGAACCAATGACATCTATATCAACACAAGCACTGAACGTGTTGCCTCCACAACCACAGTCTTATTGAACATATTCTATCTCTTATCCATTAAGTGTTTTTATTACCCTGTCTTTTGCTCATGGACTCCTTTAAATGACTATTTATGTGGATGTGAACAATTGCAATAAAAAATGCCAGTGCACAAGGTTATGAGATGTCAAACATACAGTACAGCATCGCGTGGCCAGTGGCCCTCCTCCCGTCCTCCGGCTCCTGAACTGAACCACCAGATGGTCCTCCCCCAGGACGCAGCCTCGGAGGGGGTGGGGTTTGGGAAAAAACTGCTAATATTAGACATAATAAAGCGTCTCTCAAGGTACTTCAACTGGCAGATGGTGAGAGCATCGCTGACTCACTAGAGCACAGAGGAGCCACGGAGGAAATGTGACCACGCTGAAGCTGACTGCCATGAAACAGTAGAACCTCCTAGTACCACACAGAACAGCCTAGGTTAGTACATAGCAAAGGAACCAGTCAAATATGAAGAGGATCTTGACCTACTAATCTTTTCTCTCTCTGATTCACTTTAAGTTCTTGGCAACAGTCTTTTAATAGTTGCCATGAGGATTAAAGGAATGTATCATAACAGCATATCTGCTCCACACAATTGGTGTGATGAGTCAACAACTACTGAGTCACATACACAAGCTACACAGACACTTTCTCAATATTGATCAAATCCCGTTATAAATACATAATTAAGGGTCCTACAGTATGCAGAAGCGTAGGAACCTTATTGTAATTGATGGAGGGGGAGGGAGGGAGATGGAGGAGAGGTGGTGGGAGGGAGATAGGGGAGAAGGAGATAGAGGGGAGGTGGAGGGAGGGAGATAGGGGAGAAGGAGATAGAGGAGAGGTGGTGGGAGGGAGATAGGGGAGAAGGAGATAGAGGGGAGGTGGAGGGAGGGAGATAGGGGAGAAGGAGATAGAGGAGAGGTGGAAGGAGGGAGATGGAGGAGAGGTGGAGGGAGAGAGGTGGAGGGGAGGTGTTTATTATGTTCAGTACAAGTGTATTTTCCTAAATCTGGAGACACCTCATATGTAAGCTAGACAGACATTTCCCCTGCTCATCACTGTGCAAATGAACTGCATGCACAGTACTAGGTCTCGAGCCCTTCTTGTGCCAGCAGACACATATAAATGTACCGGCAGGGCGCACTTTGCACCCACCCCAAATTTCTGCAAACTTCGCATGTACACATGTGTGATGGTCTACGCCCACTGTGATGTCATTCGTAAGCTACTGCGAGGGCCAGTGTGTTCCAACCCGCTCTAGGATAAGTTACAACAACGACAAGCCCTGGTTCACATCCAAACTCAGGAAACTAAGGCTGGAGAAAGAGGAAGTACGGAAGAGTGGGGACAAGGACCGGTTTAAAGAGGCCAAGCAAAGATTCAGCAAGGCGGTCCAGGAAGCCAAACAACGCTTCTCTGAGAAATTCCAACACCAGTTCTCAGAGGGGAATACGTCCGCTGTCTGGAAAGGCCTCAGACAGATAACAAACTATAAACCAAAATCCCCCAAGTCAACTGACGACTCAATGACCTGAACGACTTCTATTGTCCTTTTGAAAAGCAATGGAATCCCTCCACCTCTCCTCTCAGCAGTGGCCTTCAACACCATCCTCCCGGCCACACTGGAGCACAGGCTCTCCCTGCTACGAGTGCCAGACTCCACCCGCAGGTGCATCACAGACTTCCTTCCTGTGTGTGCGTGAAGCTGGGGAAGAACATCTCCAACCCCAAGTCCACCAGTACCGGCTCCCCACAAGGCTGTGTTCTTTCCCCCCTACTATTCTCACTATAGCTGTACCTCCAGCCATCAGTCCGTGAAGCTGTCAGTCTGCCCCCCTGTCTGTCAGTCAACGCCCATGTCTGTCAGTCTGCCCCCTCGTCTGTCAGTCTGCCCCCCTGTCTGTCAGTCAACGCCCATGTCTGTCAGTCTGCCCCCTTGTCTGTCAGTCTGCCCCCCTGTCTGTCAGTCCACGTAACTGTAAGTCCCAGTCTCATTTCCGCTTGCGCCTTTAATTAAATTTGTTGTTGAAGATAAAAGAAGAAACCTGATGAAGGTCATACAGCCGGAGCGTTGTGTTTAATAAACTGATTGAAATGAAGTGAAGAAGGCAGTGTGCAGGACTTCTTTCTCTCTACTTGTTGAAGATAAAACATGTAATTTGATCCTGAATATCATACCGGGCTGATATTGGCTTATGTCTATCAACACCTACTATTAAATGATTGAGGAGAAAGGCTCCATTAGTCCTCTTTTATCTTCACAGGCCGCTTGACATGTAGGATTCAGTATAGCGTCCCAGCTGCCTCTAATGTGAAATAGGCACAAAAGTTCAAAATGCACAAATAAACACAAGTTCAAAATGCACAAATAAGTTGAATTCAACATTTACATACAGTACAACATAGAGAGGATGTAATACAAAACAGTCACTTGTATGGTAAGTTCCGGCCGTCTATATATATTTTGGAGACAGACAAATGAACTAAACAGGACTTTGATTGACAGTAATATTGGCCTGACAGTGATAGCATTTCCATCTGAAGCCTGGCAAGTGCAAGAACATGACTGAACATGACAGCAAAATCGACTGACCTTTTGCAGGTAATATGGAAATTTCATTACTCTCAATCATGTCATGAAAATGCAGCAAACAGTCATGCACTGCAGTCAACTCAGCAATGTGGCATTTTGCAATATGTCCTGTCAAATCTTGGGAAGATATAATATTTCGACATGAGAACTGTACATACTTAGAATACTATGAACAAAAAAACAGAAAAATAACTGCTTGGAATTCTGGGAAAGAGGCTTCAAGACTAAATGTGATGAGCATGCTTTGGTGATGCATAATAGAGAAGGCTGTGTCCACAGCCTGAACATTCTTAGTCCAGAGCACACAGATAGAGGACTCTTTTCTAACACATCTAAGTGGGTGTAATCTGTTTAGGTAGGTTACACAATTATGGTCACACAATTATGGTCATGTGATTATTATTTCATGATGTCACAACTTCCCACAGACCCCTTTCTGCTTTAGTCGTATGCTATAAAATCTATGTTCCAAGATGGTTTGATCACGCGCTGGTGTGAAGTTGGTAATATGCAAATTAGAGTGCTCTGGAATAGATTCTATCATAAATCTGAGTATTCCAGTGTGTTTCTAATGCCCAAAAAGCATACTATATACGCCAAGGCAAAAAAAGGCAAATGTTATGGCAAAACTCATTTACAGGTACAGTAGCTGCCACCTTATAAATATGCAAATAAGGGGTCCAGACGCACCCAATTGTAAAGATAAGCATTCCAATATGTTTCTAATGGTCAAAAAACAAATAGAAACCAAGTTTGCATTTATAGCTCATCTGGTTTAAAAGTGAAACCCTTTTCAGACGGCAGCCATATTGGATTTGACCGCCATGGCGACCCCAGCAGTCGCCGGCTCAGGTGGTCTCGCTAAATCATTAGAGCTCTGGGCTAAATCTGGGCCAAATGTGGTGCTTTTGCACAAATTTGCATGAACTTAGCCTCATATCTCCCTTATGCCGGGCTCATACTAGAGGATATTTAAAATCCTAACCAATTTGTAAATCGGTTTGCATCAAGCATATAAGGAGAATCTTAACAGATGTTCTTCTCGTGAATCTCAAACATGCGCACACGACAAGATTTGAAAATAACGGCTCATCACACACTACATGATCTTATCCTGCCTGAGGGAGCAACGAACCACTGGTCTCGCTGTCTCGCATGTAAAGTAGTGACGTAATAATCTTAAATATCAAACATATTTGATATTATCGGGGCGGCCCGGATGGGTCTGCGAGCCAATGGGGAGGAATAAGATTGGATCTGTAAACCCCTCACATTACAAGATCATCTGGGCCGAACATCGGTACCGACCAACATCCCAGACCAGATTTCTCCTCCGGTTGTTGGGAGGGGTGAATCGGGGATAAATCGGCCCAAACATCCTGTAGTGTGAGCCCGGCATTAGTCCCTCGACTATCATATAAAGTTGTCATAAGTCATGCAATCTCTGTTGAATAATTTCAATAATAACCGTGTTATTCATCGACATAACATTATGACAGGCTAATTGACATTAAGAAATTATGAATACTGCCTTCAGTAAATGATTAAATGTGTTTCTTTGACAGTTGCAGGTATGAGAGACACAGATTCACATCGATTCACACTGCATTAAAGCCTGAAGGCTACACTGAATTAAATTGAGGAATATCAAGTAACTGACAAGTAAGTAACAAGTAAGAGACCACTGATGCTTTTAAAGCAACCTCAAGATTTTGACAGTAGCAGGGGCACAAAGGCCTTGTGGCGGCAGGGCGTATATGTTACAACCTCAGGATTAAATCTCCATGCTTGATTAGTTTTCTCATCGTGATTCATGGGCCACTCCAGGCTGACAGGATTGCCCCCCCGCCCCCTTCACTGTGATCTCCCATGTTTGTCTGTCTCTCCCTACCTGTCTGCTTCTCTCAGTTTCTCTATCTACACACCATGTCTCTCTCTTTCTCTCTCTCTCTTGTGAAGCTTTCCCCTAGGCTACTATGCATTCTCCAAATCTGAATATCCCACTCCAGTAGGCCTACCAGGTCATGATGAACATGTTTAGATGGTGTCTGTCCAACACTGAATTGTATAGATTGCAGTAGAGCCAAACAGGCTACAAAGACACATTTTTTATGTTGACATCGTTGGCTGATCACTCTCGATTTATTATGGCAATATAGAATAATTTTAACACTTAAAATCCTACATACATGTACTGTATTGTAGGTGTAAGAATACGGCATCTACCCTGCCTCCCCATCCCTCCTCCCGGTTAACAATGGTTCACAGGACACAATTAGGTCCTTTAAATCACATATCTGGAGAAAAAAAAGACAAAAGGCCTGAAATTGGAAACTGAGGCATCAGGGAGAAGAAGAGAAAAGGGTCTGGCCTGTGGTGTGAGGCGGTGGGCCCCATTCTCCCTCTCCTGAAACACGATCTCCATGTGACACATCTCTGGTGTGGCTGCTGGGGAAAACGACATTGATTTGCTGGAGAATAGTCAGACAGGGAGGGTAATGACTCCATTCTGCTTTAGGTGTTGTACTATGTGTGCCGGACCAACACAATGAGGAACTTGGGTGACCTGGTGAGTGAGGCATCCATTCTAAACCTTTTCATTAGCTGTACTCTCGAGATTGGTTATCTCTCTCTCTCTCTCTCTCTCTCTCTCGGTCATCCTCGGATGAGCCCGCAAGAGCCCAGACTGAGCCATCGGCATTTCCAGTCATCCCGATCCTCCATGCATCTGGCTAGCTCACCAGTCCACACCTGTATCGTATACGTTATTGTTGGACGCCCTCATGATCGATGCCCGTGTGTTGGCTCCTACAGCACAATTTTGTTGGCTGGAAGCTCCTGGTGTCTCTGGCTGTGACCATCCAGCCTCATTCTCCTGGCTTGGTGACCCCCCCCCCCCATAGCGATGCTTTTTGATAACATGCTCATTCTTGTTGATGTTAAGTACTGCATGCAGCATTCTGGTGAAGCACCCATCTAGGACCTCCTGCAGGGTGGATTTCAGGGTCCAGCATTCACAGCCATATAAGAACAGACCTGTACATCCCAGATAGCAAGTTGATCTGGGCCATATATGGGCCAGATGCAGCACTTACATTATGGGTTAGTTCTGGCCTACACAATATATGGCCCAGAGCTTGATTTGTCAGCTGGAGTTCCACACATTGGCCTTGTCATTCGGAGCCTTCCATGCCAGCGCCTTCCACACTTTAAGATCTTGCTCTGAATAATTGACCCCTGAGCCCAGGTATTTGAAGTCATTGACTTCTTTCTTCAGACCACTGCCTCTCGTTGTAGGTGATAACCTTGGTTGTCTTGGCATGTAGTCTAAGATCAAACTTGGCACACTCTATCTCCACTCTGCTCAGGAGCTCTTGTGCCTGCTCCACATTGTCGGAGAGCAGGCTGGTGTCATCCGTGTAGTCCAGGTCCATTAGGGTGTCGTCTCGACCTCTTAGGTGTAATAGTGAGGCCGAGTTCCTGCTCCCGACCACTGATAGCCTTCCTGAGTGCATAGTCCAGGATTATAATGAAGAGGAAGGGGGTGAGGGTGTCCCCTTGCAACACTCCCACCAGGTTGTCAAACTGGGGGGGGTCACCGCCTTGGCTCTTGTACCCGTGTACAAGGTCTCTATGGCCCGGAGTAGATTGGGAGGGACACTGTTGTCACGGTGTTGTCACGCCTCTGTGTACTGAGTCAAATGCCTTTTGGAAATCAATAAAACACAGAACCGCTGTCAGGTTGTTATTTTACACCTCCTCGATGATCCTCCTTAAGGCCAAGATCTGGGCTATGGTTCTCCCTTCTCAAAAGCCATTTTGGTTCTCCCTCAGGTGAGGGTCGATTGCGTACCATATCCGGTGTGGTATCATGCGGTTGTACATATTTGCAATGATACGTGTCAGACTGATGCCACAGTACTGTAGTTTCGAGAGATCTCCAGATTTAGGCACTGGGATGTTAGAGACCACATATCAGGCTTGTTGTCTTCTGTCAGAGCAAGGTTGTAAATCTTCTGGATGAGGTCGAAATTGCCATTCTTAAAGACCTCTGGGGGAATTTGAATTTGTTCTAATGAGTTGTCATGGTAGTAGACTTCTCAGACTATAGAACATGGCTGACTGTAGGCACCTTATCACTGCTTTTATTGCTCCCTCAGGTACAGTATATTAAGAATAGTTGTAACATTTAAAAAAAATATCACCATCATGCACAATACCTGTTAATCCCTGAAATTACTAACAACGGCAAATCAGGCAGGAGTATTGTAGTATTGTAGTCTGTCTTAAATAGGCTACTGTTATTCTACAAGCTAAGATAATGATATATTAAAAATACATCAATAAAGTGTCCTGATTTGCAGGCTGGATAATAAGAATTTAAGATGAACTTTAATAATCCCAGGGGAGGATATTTGGGGTGCACAATCACGTCCTGTGCCGTGTTGTTACATTACATTACATTTACATTAGTCATTAAGTGTCAGATTAGTCATTATCCAAAGCGACTTACAGTACAATAATTGCATTTAACATAGGCAGTCAGAGTACTACTACAGTACTCGCCAGAAGCATCTCCTTTCTAAACAAGTGTTACAGTTTGTCTGATGTCCTGAGCAAGACAACAGTCTGTGGTCTTTGTGTCATCGAGGCCTGCTGCCTGAACAATGATTGGCCAGGCTCTCTAGGAGAGGCGGTTAGTACTGTAGCAGCAGGCACTGCATATCTCACCACTACAGCACCGTAGTCGCCATGGGATCACAGTGAGCAGAGAGACTAGCTAAATGCAAAAGTCAAGTCCCCTTTGCATCTCCGCTGTTCTCTTTAACTGGAATGGGAAGGCACATGTCCAGAGGCCCCGCAGTCCAGGGCTACAGATGATTATACTGCTATCTCCTTGGACGGTGACAGGACAGGACTGCCCCCGGAGTTACTAAAGTGGGATTGGGGAGGGAATGCGGAGAAGGTGCAGATGAAAACACAAAGAACCACAAAATAATGAATTGAAAATATCCAATACACAATAATAATAATAATGATAATAATAATAATGACCCAGAGCAAATTACTTTTCGAACATGTACATTTTTGCCACACTTTGCATTGTTCAATTTTGAATTTTAAGAATTCATCACATTGTAACCCAGACAATCCGTGAATCAATACATTAATCTAAACTTCAACAGAGACTGTGATGTCATGGGGGTTTGTGCTCTGAAACTTTGTCTGCCACCAAGGAGAAGTCTAACATGATGCACTATGCACCCACAGTATCATCCCTATGTAGGCATACATCACTGTGTATAACATTCTGTCCCCATCGGACTTTGTAAGCGTACCAAGGTGACTCTCTCTAACCATAAGGTGTACCGCTGCCAAGACTTCCTGGGAAGTTATTTGTCATTTGCACCCAAGCAGCGCAAGTTACAGGAGTCAGTTAATCAGCTCCCCAAGATTTTTGGCAGAGCACTCACAAAAGCGCAGATTGCCCTGACCATGCATCTTACTGTCATCCCTGCCAGACACCAACTCCCTGGGCGCCCCACTGATGCTCCCATGCAGAGCTGTCAGCGGCCGCTCCTTCTGCACCACTCCCTGGTGACGGGTGCCATAAAGCAGTATCATAAAACGATTGAATTACGCCCTGCTCCTACAGCTCTCTGCCCTCAGATAAAGCACAAGAGACCAGTAGCTTCCTTGCTGCTGCTGCTACTGCTGCTACTACGCGCATTCATGTAATGAGACCGTGGAAAAAGCAGTTGCTGTGCATGTTGTAAATATAGCCTCTACAATAACAGGCTCTGGTCACAGGTTGGCACAACTGGCAAACAGATATGGGACTTTGGTCTGATTCAGGCTGGAGTATTGATCTCTTCCTCTGTGCTCATATGGTGGTCTGTATTGATTATACTGTAGGGGCACTGTTATTCTATTCCGAGGTAGAATTGGCTAAGATTACTGGTATACTAAAAATACAGAAATAAAGTGTCCTGATTTGCAGGCTGGATAATAAGAATTTAAGATTAACTTTAATAATCCCAGGGGAGGATATTTGGGGTGCACAATCACGTCCTGCAACAGCGTATGACTACAAGCTATTGGGCATAATTAGACCAATGAGATCATTTCAATTCAGTCGGTTGACCACAGGGGGACTGCGAGGTTGAACATCACCGAAGGCAACAGAAGCATCACCGGGAATTCTGGGCTCCATGAAAAGATATTCCACTGGGCCCCTTTAAAATACATGCTGATCAGTTGCAGTTGGTGGCTGAAAATAATTTGAGGAGGATCAGAGGAAAAGGTGATGTGGGGGTCTGGGGGTGCTCCCCACAATAATGTGTTTTAATATAATTTGTCAATGGCCGGGTTTCCCGATAAAGAACCTTCTTAAAGAACCCTTCTTAAGCAACCATTTGCATGGGAGTTAAGAAGTACTTTGGAGTTAAGTGCTTCTTAACGCGTTCGGGAAACCCGGCCAATGTCATTTTATTTATATAGCACCATTCATACAAATCAATGTAGCACATAGTGCTTTCCATAAAAAGAGATGGATAAAAACATAAATCATAAAAACACAGTGAGAACAGATTCAAAAGAAACAATCAAAGTAGAATAATTACAAATTAAATATAGTTTAAATTAGAATAAAAACTATAAAAACTACAAAAAGAGAGAAAGCTTATTTAAAAACACTAGGATGATCAGCTAATTGGGAGAGTTTTGAGTGCACCGTTCAATGGTGTGGCTCACATAAATGATGAGCGCTGAGAGCCAGAATAAAGTAGAACAAAACATAAATAACTGCAAGATAACCACCCAGATCCTAACTGCCTGGATGTAGTCTATATAGCGGAAAGTTTGTAATGTTAGATGCTTGCATAATTATGTTAATTATTGGTCTCCTAACTTTTAGGTTACTAGATCACTCATAGCCCCGATGTGACCCCAGAGATACGCTGCCGCTCCTCTAATCTGGGGTCACGTAGCTATATAAGGATATAGAAAAGGGTGACCGGACTATTCCGGGCGGTGAATTTGAATCTGACCATTCGTGACCAGCTGACCATGCATTCCTGTATATGTCTTTTGTCATGTCGTGGCCTTGTCGGGTCGTTTATAGGTGAAATAACCACTGTTATAGCCTATTTTTCACTCGTTTAGGGGTTTTCTGCTTCTTCTTCTTCTTCTATGCTCTAGCGGAAATAGCGCGCGCTCTGTGCGATACGTCACAGTGCTGCCACCAATCAGTGAATGCTTTTTTTTTTATTTTTTAATGAGTTCATAAAAAATTCCACCTTGGAAGGCGCTTTCAAAAACTTCAGTTTTCAGTGCCCAAAATTTTAAAAAAAATCTCTGTGTATGTGTGGCCGGAGGCCAGAACGCAGAGAGAATACTACGTTTTCAGAAATATCTGTGTCCGTATACAGTGTGGAACTGGAAAGAAGGTAAGTATGTGTGCTGCCGTAGGCCTATACAGTACAGTACATGTGCATAACGAGCTTACACAAAATTCCATAAAGAGTATAAACACAAAGAACAGTTAGCTAGCCAGGCTAATCTGTCTTAAATGTCAATGTCTGAATGAGTTGAAAGGTAACGTTAGCTTGCAAACTAATGTTGACATTACTATCAGTTATACAGTACGACGAGCTGATATACAAGTTTGTAAGCATGGCCACGTGAAGGGGACAAGGCACCAAAAACGGGACTGTCGTCATCATGTCACCCTAAAAATACCAAAATCCTTACCTTCGTTCCAGTTCCACACCTGATGTAGCCTGTTAGCTAAATGTCTGCTGACAACGGCCGGTGTCCTGCAGCATATTGAATGTGCCCAGACTCTAAACCAAGCCTACCTTGATACCTTTTCTAGGTTGGTATTTCAAAAATTAACCTGGCCAGTGATATTGCTTTTAGTGTCCTTCACTCAAACGATGAGAAACTAAATATGAGTATTCTCCTTATGCGACCACAAATTAACATGACAAATAAACTTTGTACATGGACCGTCATGGCACAATTCAGTCGGGATCAAGGAATTATTTTTCTCACGCCATTCATATTTCTTTTTCCAATTTAAGGTTCCATGGATTTTTCTCGTCCTGCCTCCTCTTCCTTGCTTCCTGCACTCTATAGGAATCAGAATGAGAGAGAGGAAATGGGGCCTGGGTAGATTTAGCAGTAAAATACTGATTACTGTATGTACCTGGATGTTTTTTTCTCATCACAGGTTCCATTGATTGCGGTGTTCTTACTTCCATCAAAATGACACATGAAGGCTCTATCCCTAAGGGGTTAAAACCTTTCCCCTTTACGACACCACTATGGTTTTAAGTGCAAAATAAACTCACTGAAATATGGTTTATTAAAAAAATGTCTAACTACTGTAACATAAAACATTTTTGTGGGTGCGCCCTGGTGGCTCAGTGGATTGGGGCGCGTACCATGTAAAGGCTAGTCCTTACTGTAGCGACCCGGGTTCAAATCCGGTCCACGCCCTTCGCTACATGTCTTCCCCTCTCTCTCTCTCCCACCTTTCCTGTCTGTTCTTCAATTATTCTATCCCAATAAAGCAGAAATGCCCTAATCTTAAAAAAACAACAACAAACACTTTTGTTAAATTAGGCTATTAGCCCTGAGATGTGAACTTACTTTCTTATCATATAAGAAACACTGCCAGTTTTGCTCTCACTGCCATGCGGCAGATATCAGATGACATCGGATGAGTGTGTCAGGGCAACAAGGTGTGTGTGTGTGTGTGTGTGTGTGTGTGTGTGTGTGTGTATGTGGAGGGGGGGGGGGGTGTTCAGACCAGGAGTGCAACACTGTCTGCTGCCCTGGGTCTCTCTGGTGACGCAGGTCTACTCAATATCCTTCCTCATCTGCTCCACCAGGAATACTGACTTTCATAGGCCTGAAAACTAATATGTCAAAGGACCCCAGAATAGAATTACGTCCTGTCCCCTCCTCACCCGAACCTAAACCCTCTCTCCCCCAACGCCACCCACATCTTAATCATCTCCTTTCCTCTTACAGTACTCTAGACTCAATGGAACACAAGATACTAAGCAGGCAAAAAGTCTGACGCACACACACACACACACACACGTTGCATCATCTCGTCTCCACTGACCACGTTTACCTTTATTGCTGTACTAATGTAATAAGCCACAACTTTCTTTTTCATTGGGGTATCATTCTACAGTAGCCCAAAGGCAAATACCACTGAAATTATTGTTTATGCACAGACCTCAGCCCAGGAGTGGAGTATCAATTTTACTGGCAGATTCTGAATCACGACTACCAGTTAAGTAGCTGTGGTGGCGAGGGTCTGAATAAAGCCCAGTGTGGCTTTGATTTTGATGGCTGTTGGGGTAAGAAGGTGCTGGTGATTTGGTGATGATCTAGATCTCCAGCGGCCTCATTTATGAACGTTGATTAGGCAGAAACAAATCCCCTAAAACAATGGTGTGCAACTGTTGGTGCTTATCTCCATGCAAGCTTGGAGACTGATACAGTGGATTAGCATGTTTTTTCCACAGCCTGTACTCTGAATAAACTATATAATTAGATGGGTTTCAATAAAACGTTCACATTCAAAAGTCTCAAGGTCTACTTTTCATTCACAATCACATGGGTTTGTCAAATTAGCTACAGTATGATTGATGATTGGAAATGTGTGTGTGTAGGATATGCCAAGTTTATAAATCACAACTCTGTTGAGTATGCAAGTGTTGTGCCTTTCTACATACAGCCAATATAGGGCATACATGCAAAGTTTTATAAATGAGGCCCAGGAGATTAGCCATGGCCTCACCCTGTTATAGCTCACACTGTACTTCTATTGTTGTAAGGCTTTGCTGGGTAGACTTCATCGTAACATCATACATCTTCTTCTCCAGAGAGGAGAGGGTGGCCAGACTCTTGCTGCCAATAGTCCAAAGAGTGCACTTGGAGACTGAACTCCAAAATTTACCTTTGGCCCCTCAGATCAAAAGGATGACATCATGAGCCAGTTTTCTGAGAACATGCGCGTGAGAGGTGAGGTCACATGGGTGGGGTTTTGTTTTGGCATGAGGACATCTTAGTAAAAGGACTGCTGTCGGTCGATCCACAGAAGAGTCACCCAGCATAAGAAAGGGTTGCTAGCTGGAGTTTGTACTAGTGGATAAACCATGGATTTTGCAGAGGGATTTGACCTTTTATCCCACTCATCCCAGCGGTGGGAAACAAAGATGAAGTCTGGGGTTGATACCCTGCTCAAGGGTCTCTCCCTTCCCAAAGCTACAGATCAAAATGGGACAGCTTTCAGACAATTGTTGTACAGGGTTTTGTCAACAGAGGCTAAGCTTTGTTGGACATGATCCGCCCTGTGGCCTCTGTTCTGGCCTGAATGAGAATGAGAGCGGGCGGAAAGACGTGGGCTCTAGCCGGGGATAAGTCTGCAGTAACCTGTCTTATTCTCTTCCCCTCCACCATCTGCTGACCTGACCCCACGGATTAGAATAGACCTGTCACCCACCGTTTAACAAAGAAATATGGAATAAATCCTATTTGCTGTTGTGCCACTTGCAGTCAAGGATTACGAGCCTCTTGATTTCCAGAGTTGACCTAGCGAGGGTCGTTCGTTAGGCATGCATGCAGGCACTGTTCAAACAGCATCAACATTTATCAGCATAACAATAAAGCATTCAGGCTATATACTGTATAGCCTTGTGAGACCCTCCTCATTTTTGCAAGCTCACATTGTGTTTCTCTCGCAAATCACCCCGGAAACTCTCCATAGAGCTCCGTTTGTGGCAGATCAGACGCGCTGATAGACAGTGATAGATGGATGGTTCATCCAATCACCTGCCAAGTATTTTTGAAAGTGCCTGCCCTTTTCCAGTTGGGAGCATACCTATGTACCCCTGTCTGAAAAAGGGTCCTATGTTCCTCGGGTCCTACAGGTATGTTCCCCGGTCTGAAAAAGGGTTCTATGTTCCCCGGGTCCTGTTTTCCCTTAACTCTAAAGTTCTCCTAATTTCTACATTATAAAATCTAGAGTTCTCCTCATTTCTACATTAGCACTTGGTTCAGTTTATTAGTTACAGTATATTATAATAACTGTGTATGGGGTTTACAATCCAACACAATTACAGCACCTACCGTATACAGTAATAGGCCAATTAGTGTTGGTTACAAGAGCATGCATAAAATGTTTTTGTCTCTGATTGTGTAAAATGACCCTGAGTTTGTCAACCTTTGTTCTTAAAATTTACCCCAGGGACTGATTTATTTTACACACTTACAGTGCAGTGAACATTTACCACAGCTGCTGTGTCACAGGAGTGCATTTTACTTCAGACACTCTCAAACACTGAATCTTTCAGCCTCACTGTGCAGGGTGTGATGTTCACAGTCATTATTTATGTGGGCTGCCAAGGGCGTACACATCCTAATATCTGCACTCTTTATTTTTTTTCTTCCTCTCAAAACTTTGCTAGCTACAGTATCTAGTTTGGCCAAGGGCTAGGGCTTTGGGCCGGAGTATAGGCCCCAGTACAAGGAGACAAACTAATTTAAGACACAAACCACATCCTAAGAGGCTGGGGCTGAGGGGGAGAGCCTGGGACTGGGGAGAGAGGCTGGGCTTGGGAGAGAGGCTGGGCTGGGGAGACAGGGGCTGGGGGAGAGAGGCTGGGCTGGGGGAGAGAGGCTGGGCTGGGGAGACAGGGGCTGGGGGAGAGAGGCTGGGCTGGGGGAGAGAGGCTGGGCTGGGGAGACAGGGGCTGGGGGAGAGAGGCTGGGCTGGGGGAGAGAGGCTGGGCTGGGGGAGAGAGGCTGGGGTTGGGAGAGAGAGGCTGGGCTGGGGAGAGAGGCTGGGCTGGGGAGAGAGGCTGGGCTGGGGAGACAGGGGCTGGGGGAGAGAGGCTGGGCTGGGGGAGAGAGGCTGGGCTGGGGGAGAGAGGCTGGGCTGGGGGAGAGAGGCTGGGCTGGGGGAGAGAGGCTGGGGCAGCCCACATTACATTTTCTTCAGGAAATGTACGTTCTAGTCTCTACTGCTTCCACACCCTGTGCTGGGAGAAACTCTGCTCTTTCAGCACAGCGTGCTGTCGCTGCAGTGTTCATAATGCCAGATTCAATTCATTTTGCCATCATTATCAGTAATTTATGTAAATCAAAATAGTGGGCGAGTGAAAGTATTATCATGGTGCCTAAGTGTGTTTGTGTGTGTGTGTGTGTGTGTGTGTGTGTGTGTGTGTAAAAGGGGATAATGTGCTCTTTAGATGCAAGCTGTATAATATATATAATAATGTACTTTCTACTCTATTTAATCCTCTCTAAAATTAGTTTGAGGCTACATTTTGAAATGTCACTTAAGAACTGGTCAACTTTTGAATATCTGTTGTGGTAATATCAAAACATCTCAACATGTAAACCGTACCTCTTCTTAGCCAAATAGATACACATTTTCCAGGAGCTTGCTTGATCGTCTCGTGGAGAGAGGTCAGGGAAGAATTGTTACAGCTCACTTTTCTGGCCCTTGGGTGAAACTGTTTTTTTTGCTTCCCTCTGGAATATGTAGGGGTGGGACCTACAGTACACCCACCCTCATTGCTCTCTGTAAAGTGCATTGTGTTGCCTCTGTGTATGTAATGTGCTATACAAATAAAGTTCACCTTTACTCAAAGAAGCTGACCTATCTGAAAGATGAGCTTACCTAACTTGGAAGCACAGATCTCCACCAAAGAAGATCAACTGTAAATTTTTGCTACTTATAAAACTCATCTGCAGACTTGTTTTAGCGTTGTCACAAGCAGGGCATTCTCAAAGAGCTAACAGAGATTTTTGATTTCTCTGCATGAGAATTGTGAAATGTGGCGTGAGAGCGTGAGAAGAGGACTTGGCAACCATGTGATATGTTGGTCTTTATAGCAACAGTCTTTATTTTCCTAAGCACTGGTATCTCCAGCTGAATGGAACGTTGAACGGTCAACAAGGGGATGCTATGCTATCAGGTTGACAATAGGCTAATGAAATTCCAAACTTTTAGTTTTGAAAATGGGGCTGCCAGATCCGCCACGGGTAGAGTGGGTCACAAATTGCAGTGCACTATGAACTATAGGTTTATATATATACTATAGGTTTCAAACACGTTGCTGTTTTCTGCGGTTCTTTTGACATCAAAGTCAATCCATATAAACATGACAGCTATTAATCAAGACATCACATTGTGGTCTAGTGCTTACACAATAGTCCTGTATGTTGTCCAGATGCCTGCTGTCTCCTATGAAATTAGTTTTCCCTGATCTCCCCCTGTATCCCAGAGCTCTGAGAGGTCAGGAGCCAGAGGGGGAGGGGGGTTGTATGCGGGCTCTCTGACAAGCTCATCTGTGGGTCTCATGACCGCAGACTAGCCTGCTGGGGAGCTCATCATGTGTTGTGTGGGAGGTATGATTGGCTTTACTAATCTAATCCCCTAGTGAGAGAAAAGACAGTGTTGAACCACGTAGCACCAGTGGTGGTGCATGGATAGAAAAAAGGGGGAAGCTAAGCAGTGGGTGGTACAGTGGTACAGAGTCTTAATTTTATTTTTATTTTTTAATTACCTATAACTGCAATTTCCTGCAATCTACAGAGTCCTGAAATTATATATACTGCAGATAAAATATTCAAAAGCACATATCCATTGGTGGAATGAATTCAACCAACAACTTTCATCACAGCAAAACTGTCGACAAAGATTGAAGTAAATAGTGCATGTACTGTAACCTTAAAATACATGACTTGCAGCCACAACTAAGGCAATTGAATTGATTAAGTGAATTATTTAAACCATTTTTGCTAAACGTGACACCTGTTTCATGGCAGCCTAGCCTAGAAGGATCTGGAAATGCTGTTTATTTTTGATTCCCAAGGGACGTTATCATCAGTCGCAGACCAAAATGCCTCTGGACCAAGGTTATAATAGTTTTGCTTTTTTCATTAGTTTTTATTTTTATATCGTTTTAACTTTTTGTTTTCAATTTCAGTTTAGTTTTAATTAGTTTTTAAAGCAGGTTTGCTAGTTTAGTTTAGTTTTTTTTTTTTATTCTTAGTTTTAGTTTAGTTTTTTTTTCTCCTGCGCTAGCCCCTGGCTAGCTGCTGGAGAGAGCCGCTCTGTATCTACAAGTCCCCCTTCCGAAGGTGGAGTCCGAAGCAGGTCTACCTCTGTGGAGCACTGTCTTAGCTTCGGTGCCGCATTGAGACCGCCGCCTCGTCTCTTCCCTGCCGTGCCCTACCTGGAGGCAATTGTTGAGAAGGGATGGGGAACCCTGGCAACTCAACGTGAGAACCACGGGCTCTCCGCCCTTAGAGCCTGATCTCGCTGCTGTCCTTCTGCCCGGCTCTATCGCTTGGAGTTCGTCCCGCAAGCTCTATCGCTTGGAGTTCGTCCCGCAAGCTCTATCGCTTGGAGTTCGTCCCGCAAGACACATCACCTCAAGCTCAATCTGAACAAGACTGAGCTGCTGTTCCTCCCGGGGAAGGGCTGCCCGCACCGGGACCTGGCCATCACCATTGAAGACACAGTGGTGACCCCGACTTGGACTGCGAGGAATCTGGGTGTGACCCTGGATGACCAACTGTCGTTTTCCGCACATGTCACATCCGTCACATGCTCCTGCAGATTCATGCTCAACAACATCAGGAGGATTCGCCCTTTCCTCACTGATGAAACGGCGCAGGTACTCATCCAGGCCCTGGTCATCTCCCGCCTGGACTACTGCAACTCCCTCCTCGCTGGGGCCCCGGCGTCAGCCATTAAACCTCTGGAACTTGTCCAGAAAGCTGCTGCTCGCCTGGTGTTCAACCACCCCAAGTTCTCCCACACAACTTCCCTTCTCCGTTGTCTACACTGGCTCCCTGTAGCAGCTCGCATCCAGTTTAAAACTCTGGCATTAACCTACAGGGCAATGAAAGGAACAGCCCCCTCCTACCTCCAGGCCATGGTTAAACCCTACACCCCCTCCCGACCGCTACGCTCTGCTACCTCAGGGCGACTGGTTGCCCCGTCACTCCGAGGCCCCTGCGGTCGATCGACACGGTCACGGCTCTTCTCTGTCTTGGCCCCACAGTGGTGGAATAAACTGCCCACCAATGTCAGGACAGCAGATTCGCAGCCCATCTTTCGCCGCAGGCTCAAAACTCATCTCTTCAAGTATTACAACAATCCTCCCTAAGCACTTATTGTATTATTTTTTTTTGTATTGTATTGCACTGTACTTTAGATTGCTATTCTTGCACTTTGCCTTCAGCACTAGATTATGCTCTTAGTCACTTGTTTTAGAAAGAAGATGCACTTGTGAGTTCTGGCAAGTAGTAGTACATTGGCTTTTCCTACGTTAAATGCAATTATTGTTAGTCGCTTTGGATAAAAGCGTCTGCTAAATGACTGTAATGTAATGTAGATCCCCCCCCGTACATAACTCCCAGTAGATACCCCTGTACATATCTCCCAGTAGATACCCCAGTACATAACTCCCAGTAGATACCCCTTTACATAACGCCCAGTAGATCCTCCCTCTCAGTAATGCAATGTGAACACAACTTTGATAGTCATTAGCATGTCCCACCTGTACTTAGCCCTATGGCATGTTGACGGGGAGGTGTGTAATCAGGGAAGGGTAAGAGTGCCTGGTCGCATGTGTCCTCCACTGGCTCTGATGGACAGATTAAAGGATGATGGAATTGGGTACGTCTGATTATTGGTCCTGTTTACATCAAGGCTGCAATGCAGTTGTCTCCACGATTCCATTAATGCTACCATTCTCCTCCATGACTGGCCCCAGCAATGTTAAAAGTGAAGGAAATATCAAAGACTTGCAACGTTGATAATCTGTTTAGTATTATACTGTAATTAGGAATTCATTTGCACCCTGCGAAAACTATTAGAATCTGAGAAACACACAAACAGTTATGTGGACAGGGCTTTGCTGATCCGGTAGAAAGTGATAAGGAGCTTCTCATAAATGTCACCTAATTTGCAAGGATTATTGCAGTTTGGGTGTTCCAGGGCCATAACATAAGACATTACGGATGCAGACCATCAGTGTGGATTTTCCTTAAGGATAATTAATGGCTCACTGGGCAGCCAGCTAACCTATGAACTTCTCACCTCTTTAATTTCTTGTGATAGCATTAGAAATAAGCAGTGCATGGCTGTCTCATATTTTGGAGTTTCAATTGAAATGTTTCCTACAGTATCATCCTATTTTTCCTATCACGTAATTACACTACGGAACCTTTAAAGATGATGGATATATGCACAGTATATGCTACCTTTGAGTGTTCAATCACTAAGTTAAACAAAATGTACTGTATTAATCAAGCTGAGAACTCCGGGCGAGTGCTCCGGTAAACTTCAAACACCTTGTATGGATGAATCTATCAACCTGAACAGAATAGTATTTGAACTGAAAGCTCTGTTTGAGACCCTCAGAGACCTTTTCCATCCTGTCTAGACAGAATATTACAGAAGCAAGCTCTCCACCTGGCTGCTCCTTGGAGACCAACATGTAATAGGGACAACTGACTGCTATGCCTTGACTCGACTGCCAATGCCAATGTCTGTGCTCCTCCGGGAGTCTAGTGGGGCATGGTTTTTCTCCCTTGGACTGCTAGCATGATGTCCTGTGTCTCATCTGCAGTCAGCAGTCGCCACCCCCACCCAGTGATGGAGTCTGCTGCAGACACACTCTTCCCTTGGACAGATTCCAGCTATTAGAGCTGGACTTTCTGCTCACAGCGAAGAGTCAGGTCACAGTTAAGAGGGGCCAGGAGGAGGTGAAGCCTTGGGGTCCTCTGCTGCACATTTGCTGCTCTTACAGTACATTCAGGCTGATACTGAGAAGTACCTGTAGTGCTCAGAGAATCTTCAGAACCGCATGAACTTACAATAAGAGAGAAGCCATTTGACGGTCAAGGCTGTGACAGATGCAAGAGAAGTTGCAAGATACATGTAATTGACAGCATTAGCCCAGAGAGTTAATTTTGCTCTGTCATTAGTCTTGATTCTCTGGGGAGCCCTGCTCATCTGCACTGCGACCATGACTAACTGATCATTCGCAAATGAGAGCCATTACATAAAGAGCATGAATATTCCCTGGCCAGACAGACAATGGAATAATAGAGTGCAGTGGCCCAAAAAATTAGGAGTCTTCAATGCATAACACTGGAGTAGAGATATTTTCACACCTCTTACTTCCTGACAAATGAAAAAAATTATGCTGCACCACAATTGCCCTCTGAGGGCAATAAAGATTTATGGAAATTAAATGCAATCAAGAAGATTTCCGAGTCAACCAATCAAGTGAACTGTCCTTAACTGACTTTACAGTGACCGTCAGACACAACATGACCAGGTCACGCACATTTGGACAAGAGCAATTTAATATTTCTACATGTAATGATATATCTTGCTTTTCTGTGAAATAACCTTAATCTTTTCAACAAAGGGAATGACAAATCACACAAGTCCTGAGACATCAAGACAAGATTGTGGCTCATCATCATGGCTGACTGACCAGCCAGACCAAAGTGTGACATTGGCACATATAAAAATTGACACAGGTAATTGTGCAACATTTCAGATATTACAGTAAATTAATGCCATTTTCTCCTTAATCAGCCAGCAGGCTGTCTGACTCTGACAAAAGCTGCCAACTGCAAGATCTAGACATAAGTCATGGAAATCAGTACATCCAGCATGTTTCACGGTAAAAACTGAGAAAGGATAAAATTAGTGAAAGAAAATCAGGAAACCAATCCTCTGAACACACAGGGTTCAATACTAGTCAGCTAAAGAATGCTGGGTGGTGGTGGTGATGATGATGATGATGATGATGGTGGTGATGGTGGTGATGATGATGATGATGAGATTCCGTACCACTTAGAACCCAATGTATACAGTGAAAAACTGCTTTCCTTCAAATGACTGTATTCACTGAAACCTCATGCACGCTCCATGACCCCATCAACAAGAGAAGGACATTGTTTTGTACTATTTATAACATCACGTGTAGATCCCAATCACCGGCAGAGTGCTGAGGTTCATTTAAAACTGGATCACCCTCAGATTGGGAAACACATCAGATATAATGATCAAGCACTTATCTATCATTATCATATCACATTTTTACATAACAAGAGGCATGCGCTTTTAACTAACGAGGGGTAGTCCTTCAGTAATGCAAAATAAATGTGTTGTGTGATGTACACAGTGGGTGAACACATCTCCTTGCTATACTGTATTTAAATCACTTTTACTTCTGACCTACATGCATTCATTACCATGGCTATTTTAGATGTTTATTTATACGACGGAGGACAAACTCTAGATCAAACACCGATGTACTGGTACATCTCCCCATCTACTGTACCCTTGTCACTGTGCCTTAATCCACATTCATCAAGCAGTGAAAAGGATCTTGTAGCCTAACTGTCAGCGACTCAGGAAGAGTCCTAAATACTCTTTTGAGCAATGTTGCATTGTGTTCTTTTCTTTGGTTCATCGACAAATTAAAAATGTATATAATATATAAGTATATATTATTTTTCACGCATAAGAGATGTATAGCTATTTCGTTTTCCATTTCCCGTGCAGGCTGATGTGGCATCCTAGGTTTGACTCCTTATTTCAGGTTTGTTAACCCAACAGAAGACTGACGCCCCAAGACAAGAGTCTATCCAGCTGATTCTGCTCCATCATTTTCTCCTCATCACTGTACTGTCTACTGTATGCTATGGCCTTACATAAAATAAGGGATCACATATGCACTGTGCAATGAGTGTGTAATGTTCCTTTTCAGAACTAGGGGAACTCTTTACTCCAAACACAAAAGTAGTCTATATTTTCTAATTAAGAAATCCCTTCGCAGTTCTAGGAACATAGCCTATGAGGATTGTGTAACTGACAGTGATAGTAAAAATAGCAAACATGATGAATGTGAAGAACATCCATAATTCAAATGCAGGCTATTATCGCACCAAATGCATATTCATATTTTGAATATCACCATATTCTGTACTATTTCAATGCTTCAGTCACAGTGATATTTGGATTGAACTTCAAAAGAAAAAAATATTAATTTGGTTCTGTCTTCACAAATCCAATCTATCAGATACATCTTGTACCAGTTAGTTCTGTTGATTCAGCATCCTCTGAGCGCTGGTTGCCTTTCGTTCTGTGTCTCGTTCTTATCACCTCGTGGCAGCTGTTTTGAAACATTAGGTTAGCAAAAGGCTTAGAGGAAAGTCTTAAAAATGTTTCTGTAGTCTAGCTGGGGTGACATCTGATTAAAACTCGATTGAAGTTGAACCACAAGTCTCCTATCTGTGACAAGTCCTCTGAGAATAGTCAGTAAAGGTGCTAAAAGTGTATCCTCCGACCAGGCCTATTCCTTAAAACTGGTCTTGTCATAATCATACATCCTTGGCTCTGTCTGTATATTGATGTGTCAAAGAGTTTATTCGTTCCAATCCTGTGCCAAATTTTGCCTCAGAATTGGCTCAGTTAAATCGGTCCCAGAAAGGACGCCTTTTATCTTGTCAAGGCAAAACCAATCTGTTATGCTGCGTACAGTACGTGCGTGCATGTCTGTATCTCGATTTGCTCCAACAACCGGGCACTGTATGAAGTTGATATGCGACAGGTGTATTGCTCAGGACCCAAGACCCAAGGACATGCATGTGTCGCGTGAAGCAGAGAAAATGTATGTTTTGTCTCATTTTAACATATCGTCATATACCTGTGATGTATAATGCCGCGCACTGATACTGTTGTTACAGATATGGGGGCGGAGTAAACATAACGAGACACAGGTGTAGACAAACAGGAGGGCAGACCACAAAGGGTTACCAAGCACAGAGACACCAGGGCAGGGAGGGAAAGACACAAGGGAGCTGTAGGGGGACTAGGGCGCAGGAGGGGGGGACTGGGAATGTGGGAACAAGGACTGGGTGTGGAGCTGAGGGAGCTGGGTCCAGATCTGGGGGGGGGACTGAAGCAGGGGGAGCGACATGTGCGGTGGACCGTAACAGTATTCGCTATATTGTGGGGAAACAGATGTTTTAGTTTAGTTTAGTTTATTCGACATATCAGTTTAAATACATTTCATGCATTAAAACAAATATCAAGGATAGCACAAAAAAAGTTGTGGACTTATTTCCGTTGGGGTCATTGGTCTCAACATAAAACACTTAAAACACAAACACATAAAACTTCATAACACAACATGTACACATACTAACAATCCCTCCCTCCCCTATCTGTCTATTCTTGGACTTTGGCAGTCAAAGGCAGTTCATTCCACTCCTGTGCTCCTGTGTAGGCAAATGAGCATTGCCCCATTTTGGTTCTACACCTCAGGGGGAGCAGATTGGCTAAGCTGGACCTAGTCCTGTGGTTGTGCGATTCCCCAACTCTGGAGAAATAGCTGCTTAGGTATGCTGGGGCCCTGTTGTTAATGACCTTGTGAACCATGTTGAGCCTCAGCTGAGTCACTCTAGCCTCAACTGGTAGCCAGTTGAGCTCTTGGAAGTACCTCCTTCCAACATGGTCACGAGGGCCTAGCCCCATCACGACCCTAACTAGCTTGTTTTGAGACACCTGCAGTTTTCTTTCTAATGAAGTTGACAGACCTGCTGACCATGCTACACTGGCGTAATCTAGATGACACTGCACTAGACGGTTGGCTAGCAGACGTAGGCTTTCTCTGTCCAGCAGATTGGCCTTTCTGGCAAGAAACCTTGTGCGCGCGTTAACTTTACCCAGCACCTGTAAGGCCATTCCCTCCCCACCCAAACTGTCATCTAAAACACACCCCAGGTACTTCACTGCTGTCTTTGCAGCTATCTCCACAGACCCTACCTCTACTCTTAGCTCCTGGGCCTTCTTTAATCTGGGTTTAGACCCAAATAGAATGGACTCACACATTGTCACACAGCCAGCTGCTTATTTTAGTGAGTTCCTCTCCTAGCCTACTTTGGAGTGTGTTCTTGTCTTTGTGTGAGATGAGCAAGGCTGCATCATCTGCCAATAAATACAAGTTACAGGAACACGCATCTCTCATGTCATTAATATAAAGTAAAAATAGCTGTGGTCCTAAAACACTTCCTTGTGGAACCCCACATACTATTGGTTTGATGTCTGACATAAAGCCATTGACCTCTACTCTCTGATCCCTGTCTGTCAGGTATGAAGTGACCCACTCGATAGCAGTGTCATTCATCCCTAAAGCCTTTAATTTATTTAACAGTAAGCTATGATTAACTGTGTCGAAGGCTTTCTGAAGATCAAGTAAAACCATTCCACACAGTTTCCCTTCATCCATCTCCTTTCTGATGAAGTCATTAATGTAAAGTAAGCATGGGTCTGTAGAATAGAACCCTGATTGAAATTAATACAGAAGATTTTCCCGCTCAACATATTCTGATATCTGTTCATGTACCAGTCTCTCTAAGATCTTAGATGTGACACTCAAAATGGATACTGGCCTGTAGTAACCATAATGAGATCTACTACCTTTTTTAAACAGGGGAATAATCTTTGCATGTTTAGTGCAACTTGGTACTGTCCAGGAATTTACATCCAAACACCTTAAACCTTTGTCCTGGTAATTATCACCTCCCCCCCAAGTCCCCTGCAAACCCCAGTTTCAGTCTAATGTAAAACACCAACTCTCCCCCCTTTGTAATTGTAAACACACTCTGCATAGCTCTTCCTCATCTCTTTGTTTAAGTCAGAAGGGCCCCACCTTAGTCTTCCTCGTTTTGATTCAGACCTTTGTTTTCTTTGTTTTCTCATGTCACATGTCTTTACTCTTGGCCACGCCTGCCATTCATGTACAATGCAGTAGCCAATCACATCCTGGAAACACTGTACCTTTGTTTGGACTGTACATAAGCCACAGCTAGAAGAGGCTGACTGCACTTCTCTGACTGAACCACCTTTGCTGCGTTTGTCAGGAAGTCCTTGCGCTCGTAATGTTTTCCACAATAAAACAGACTCAACCTTTGAACGTATCTTGGTAAATCTTTGGACTAGACCAGTCTAAAATAACTATTACAGTTTGGCGAACGGGAATGGGAGCACTGCCTGCGTTTGCTTCGGGATTCCAGTGGATAGGACTGATCGGCAGACGTGTCGGTCCATAGTGGGCGTTGGAAAATCAATTTTCTCTCTTGCGCCAGAGCGCAAGGTGAGATTATTTCCTCAGTTCTTACACTGGATTCTTGAAGCGCACAGGTACGTTTAAACGAACCCTCTTGTGGTTCTGAGTTGTATTTGCCTTGATTTGGTTCGGTTGTGTTGGTCTGGATTGGTTGAAAACAGGAAACCCCAGCGTGGGTATTAAGTAAGTAACTATCCAAGGAGATGTGAACAGCAATATACATATTTATATCGTATTGTCGTTTTGACTTCGTCCTTGTTTAGGCTACCGGGGGTTCTCTTCAGAAGAGGTGTAATTTTGGGGTTGGGACTCGCTCCCTTACAGTTGATGTAGACTACAGTTTAGATTGTTTGTCGGCTCGGCTGTAGTTAAGAAGTGAAAGTGCACTTCTAGGATAACGTTTTGGGTTGCTTTAGCTCGATGTTCCAGAATTAGCACAGAAGGGAACCTATTGAAGTTCGCAGATAGTGCGATTTCCACAGGGTTGAAGTTCGCAGTGAGTGCGATTCCCACAGGGTTGAAGTTCGCAGATAGTGCGATTCCCACAGGGTTGAAGTTCGCAGTGAGTGCGATTTCCAAATGGGTTGAAGTTCGCAGTGAGTGCGATTTCCAAATGGGTTGAAGTTCGCAGTGAGTGCGATTACCAGCTAATCTCCGGAGTGTCTGTTTTTGTCCCCGAACGGGGTTGTTCGTCTTATGTGTTCACTGTTTGAGCCTCGGCTCTTGATTATTGTTTGTTATGCGCGCCATGGATCCAGGTAAAGTATTGTTTTGTACACTTTTTAGACTGTTAAAATTCTGCTAGCTGGTTGCCTAGGAGACGCAGGAAAACACTGTCCCGGTGATCCCACCCAAGCCAGAGGGACAACAAAGGACCAGTTGCTGGGTGAGTTAATTAGCGGTTTAATGTGTCTTTGTTTCTTTCGAAATTGTATTCTTTCCCGCCGTGAGTTAACCATAAGGTTTCCTTTCTTAGGCTGCGTCGTGATTATTAGGGATTTGTTTCTTTAAATTTCCCCGCGCACGGCCAAAGACCACATCCGGGTCATACATGCAACATTTTGGGATCACCACTAGGTGTCCCTGTAACACTAGCTATTAAAATATGCTAGAGGATGTAAAGAATTTCTACTGCTAAACGTGTCTAGCCTGAGGAGATTGTTGCGCTCAAGCATTATTCTGCGAGCGTTTGTTGGCAGATTTTCGTTATGTGCTAAAGCATTTTCGATTTCTTACATCCACATCTGACATTTTTTAGTGTTAAATTCTAAGATTCTAAGCAGCTAGAGGTGGTTGAGATGTCTAGGTTAAGGGAAAAGCCTGTTAATACTATAGACTGGTCTGTTTTTAAGATTTGGGAGAGAGTAGCACGAGAGCGGGTTTTTAGGTCAGGAAGGAAAGATAAGGAGATTCAGCAAACAGTCTCTCCGCCATTTCCCCAGCAGAATAACTCTGATTTAAAATTAGATTCCCCCCCCCCCTCGACTCGTTGCTCCGTGCTCACACCCAACGAGGCTGTTCTTCCCCATCTTCATGCTCCCGCCATTAGCCACGCCCCTTCTCTCATTTCGCCGCTTTCTACGAGGTATAAGGAAGATTTGGCTAGAGCTATATCTGAGGCTAAGTTTAATTTGGAACAACTGCAAATGGCTAGAGATAGTCTGGAGGGACCGCAAATACACGCGCCTCTGATACGCTGCCCAAACCCTGTTCCTCGCCCTTCACAAATAAATTATGCAGCTGGTTATGCGGCCTGGACTCCAGAGATTACGGTTTATAGACCCTGGCGCTCTGATGAACTACGTGAAATAGCTAAAACCTTGCCCGATCCAACCAAAGACATTGACGAGTTTGAAAATCTTTTTAACAGTTTAGTTCGTATGTATGAGCCTCACGCAGAGGAAATCGCCATGATCATGAGACAGTGCCTTGGGCTAAAATGGGTGGATGTGAAACATCCGTTTGACATTGCATTGCCTTTTAATCATGCCGATTTTTCTGACCAAAACACTGCGCTGTTGAACAGAATCAAAACTCGATTCCCTAAAAAGATGGATTGGGACCGTATCACATATTGCAAACAAAATTCCGATCAACAGTTCGAGAGATTTTGGGAACGACTAGAATCAGTTTTCGCCGCACACAGTGGCATGGACAAAGCGAACGCCGATTATAAAAAGATTTTGAAACAACAATTGATGAATAACTCTCTCTCCTCTTTGTCCGACCAAGTTAGGTTGATGTGCCACACCTGGGAATCGACTTCTCTCGAAGAAGTTGTTGATCATTTCCGCTATGCGGAGCGTCTTCGTGATCACATTGAAGAGAGGGAGTTGAAAGAAATGAAGCTAGGTGCAGCCAGATTACAAGCTGCTCAGTTACAACAGCTGGACAATCAAACTGCTGGTGCGAGGTGGAACCAACAACGACCACAGTGGCGACAGAGAAACAATAGGAAGCGTTCTGGTAGGGTTAGGCGAGGAAAAAGGTATAATCGAAGTGAAGATAGAGATGATTCATGCTTCCATTGTGGTCAGTATGGCCACTGGATTGAACGGAGTCACAGTTACCGCAAGCTGAATGAAAAGGAAGAGCCTCAAATTTGGGGTCGAGCGCCACCTGCTGGAGTTCCCTTGAACAACCCATAAGGGAGATTTTAACTAGCCAAGAAAGAGAGATTTTTTTTTTAAGGTAAATAAACAGAAGAAGACAGATGTAGCTGAGGACGTAAGGATGTTCTGTTTCTGTGAAGTTCTGTGTTGATGTTTTCAGATTTTCCTGGAGTGCATTGTGTGGGCTACCAAGGAGTGATTGCCCCTCGCCAGCATGAAGCTATGAACTGTGTGGAGTCACGAATGACTTGAGGGTCATTCTTGGTCCAGCATGGAAAGAGGATATGAGACAGCGCTGAGGGCTGTTCTCTTTCGATGGGGCTATCTCTCTGGCCCCCGATTTGCTTTGCTGCTGTGTGATTATTTGGTTATTTGTATGTGTTTAATGAGTATGTTAAATATCTCATGTTTATAGTTTGAGGCACATTCATCGGGCCTGAGTGTTTTTCCTGAGTGTTTTTTTTTACAGACAACTGTCGTTCCGGGAGTGATGGGTGAATGCCGAACCAGGAGACGGGCACAGGACCGGAGGGGGAGATGGAGATTACTGGCCTGTTTCCCTACAGATAAGCGATCTGGGGTTCGTGAGATGCAAAGCCAACGCCACGTCACCAACTCACTGTGAGCGACAGATAAGTATGAAACATAGAAGAGACCATTTTGTCCGAAGCAGTGCCCAAATACTCTGTCCTCAAATGCAGAAGAGGGAGGGTTTAGATATACAAATTTTTAGCTATACAAATGAAGCTTTGATGGAGTTTTTTGATTAGTTAATTGTAAATGAAGCCAGTTCATTTTAGTGTCATTTTCTTTGCCTCATCTCTATTTTTATCCTGACTTCAGGAAATTTTTGCTTTCACCCTTAGGGGGTGTTGTTTTGTTGAGGCGAGAATATGGTTATTTTATTTTCATAAAATCGTGAGAGAAATGCTAGAGCCAAACCCAATTGCCTTGATCATGACTGGGGACTGGGCGTATTGAAGTCATTCTAACGCTGCCCCTGATGTCACTGTAGGCTACTGCAGACTGGCTCTAAAATGACACTTGAACAGACACCCTGTTTAAGTTTCCTGACTGAATAACAACATTTTTTCCCCAAAGCAGGAGCTTGCGCTTAACCATATTTCTGAGAATCTCCAACAGATTTTGAATAACCGTTCCTGATCAAAGAGGGAAACAGGGAGACCAGACCAGAGGACTCTCCTTTTGCTCTTCTGTTTTTGTCTCTGTTTGTCTCTCTCATCTGTGGATCCACAGATGGAGCACTTCATCAGCCTGTGCTGGAGGCGGGAGCGCCGAGGTGAGCCCTCCAGCAGCACGACCCGGGCCGGCCCTAAGTGGAGCAGTACAGGGATGGACCGGGTTCAGTTCAAGAGCCTGTACGTGCTGCTGGCGCCCTGGCTGTGGGGTGTCCCACCGCACCTTCACCCTGCTGAACCAAGACAGGGACTCTCTCCTCACCCTCCGAGAGCTCGCTGCAAAAGCTGCGGCTGCCTCTGCTTCCTCCCCTGTGCTTTCTATGCTCTCTCTACCATCCACAGACCCTGACAAGATTCCTCCACTGTCACCGGCAGACATTTCTGACCTACAAGCATCTGCTCCACCTGCGGAGAAAAAGAAATGAAGGACTAAAGTGAGGACCGCCATTTCCTGAGGCTAAGGAGGGGTTCCTGCATCACATCTCTCCTGGGGATTGGGTCCTGGTCCACGACCACAGACGAAGGAGCTGAAATCGCCGAGGTGGCTCGGGCCGTACAAGGTTCTACTCACCACGCAGACATCGATCTGAAGAGGAATTCGTGGATCCATGCAAGCCATTGCCGACGGGTCCAAGCAGCAGAGGACGGTCCACCAGGGGATCGCAAACACCAGGAGATCAGAATGCAGCTGAACCAGAGGGCTCAGAGGCCAAAACCATGGGCCATCACACTGTCCTCTCCTCTGACGAGGAATCGGAGGAAAAATGACCTTGCTGGTCACCTCCTCACAAGATGCACCACACACGCACACACACCTGCACACACTAACATTGAACATAACTGATTTCAAGCAACGCGACATTGAAGTTGCGATCTAGAAGAGAAGACGCCTTGCATTCCCCAGATGACATTCTCCTCTGATGAGCAATCGGACTGCACCTCTGATCGCACACACTGGAACCTACATTAAACATTCAGCGACGCACACATGGAATCTATGTTCCATAGGACATCACATGCAATTATTCACAAGAGTGAATGAACTTTGAAATAATCTGGAAAATATCATATTTGTTTACAAGAGTTGCAATGGTTGAAACATGAGTTGATAAATAAGTTTGGGTTTTTCCTCTAAATTGACCAAGAGGTTTTTTGCCCCTCTTACACTGGTAACCATTTTATCTTTTTTTTGCCTTGTTAAATCAAGTTTGTTTTTTGGTGAATGGTTGTCCACTCTTAGACTATAAATAGTATATAATCATGTCATTTTTTTAATCTTGTTTCCTGTCAAATTTCTGAAGCAAGGGGTTTTAGGTGTGTGATTTTGCACGTTGAGAGGAAATAATTAAAGTTTCCACCTAGTGGAGAGATTATTTCCTTTCCACATGTATAGCATAGCTGCTGTGTTTGGATTTTTTATTTTATTTTTGTGTGCCTGTTCAGGCACAAATGAGGGATTGTCCAGGAATTTACATCCAAACACCTTAAACCTTTGTCCTGGTAATTATCACCTCCCCCCCAAGTCCCCTGCAAACCCCAGTTTCAGTCTAATGTAAAACACCAACTCTCCCCCCTTTGTAATTGTAAACACACTCTGCATAGCTCTTCCTCATCTCTTTGTTTAAGTCAGAAGGGCCCCACCTTAGTCTTCCTCGTTTTGATTCAGACCTTTGTTTTCTTTGTTTTCTCATGTCACATGTCTTTACTCTTGGCCACGCCTGCCATTCATGTACAATGCAGTAGCCAATCACATCCTGGAAACACTGTACCTTTGTTTGGACTGTACATAAGCCACAGCTAGAAGAGGCTGACTGCACTTCTCTGACTGAACCACCTTTGCTGCGTTTGTCAGGAAGTCCTTGCGCTCGTAATGTTTTCCACAATAAAACAGACTCAACCTTTGAACGTATCTTGGTAAATCTTTGGACTAGACCAGTCTAAAATAACTATTACAGTACAATGCCTTGTTCCAGTGACAAATTTATCAAATGTGCAACACAAGGAGCTATTACGTGCCCCATGTCTTAAAAACTTGGCAGAAATATTATCAAGGCCTTTTGCTGTGTTAAGCTCTCCCAGCATCTCCGCTATCCTCTCAACTGTCACTTTGGATAAAGAAAATGAATTGGCATGTACACCTCAAGTGGAGTAGAATCCTTGGATATACTCATCTCCATATTCTCCTATCTTAGGAGTGCATCTACTAACTTGCTGGCTACTGAGGCAAAAAAGTTATTAAATTCATTGGCTACCTGTGCTTTATCGAATTCGATTTTGCCATTTATTTCAAGGCCAATGGTGGGCTTTCCATTATTGGCCTTGCCCCCACAGCCCATGTCTTTTAGAGTTTTCCATAGCTTCTTAGAATTGTTTTTATTTTCCTGTATTAGATTCATGTAATATTCCTTTTTTGCTATCTTAAAGGAGAAGTAAAGGGAAAATGCATGTTTAGCCCTGTTTTAAGGTTACTTATGATCATATACAATGGTTCAGATCAAAACGTTGACAAAACAAGCACTTTTGAGAAAGTCTGATAATTGCTCTACCACCGTTTTGGTCATACAATGGATGTGGGTGGGTATCTTGGAAAATCTTTCAAAAACATGTTAAACTCTCGATTTCAAAGACATCGGCATTTGGGTTCCTCCCCAAAATTGTGTGCGCATCACCCCCCAAAGACCCATTCTGAGCCAGGAAAAACCCTGTCCAGGCCTGTTTCATGTGACTTAAATTATCTAACAGTGAGTGAAGTTACTCTTCAAGTGAGGTTACTAGCCTAGGGATTAAAGAAATAACCAACTTTTCAAGGTTACAATGTTCTGAATAGCCACCAGTGTTAACACATATTTTTTATCATAATGAGTTATAGCTTCATTTCCCCACACAGAATATGTTCACTTCATTTATGCAGTAGGCTTTAGATGTATATTATACAGGGGCAGACTATTCCCAGAGGGCCAGGCTCATCGGACCTGAGTGCGGCGTGTTCCTTAACTGGCCTTTTTAACTCTCTCTCTCTCACACGCATACACGCACACACATACACGATGGCCACTGTTTGGTTGCTATATCCTAATATTGCAATAGTGGTGGACGAGTGGCCCCTGCACATTCATATACCTGAAGTGAACGAGGTAGTGATGAAGTAGAGCTGGTACCTTAGGACTGATGGGATACACCCTAGGTTTCCTAGAGACACACCGACAGACAAATATGGGCTATGGGTATAAATATGAGCCGGTGCCCATTCCAACCCTCACATAATTCAAAGACTACAGAACACAGTGGCAACCAACAAAAACATGGCTCATTTTGTCAGAACAGGGAACAGGGATTAATATTTGGAGCGGAAACAGATTGACTAACACGGGGACATTGGATGCAACTGGGCAGCTTGTTTAATTAATGTGAATGTGAAGGCTGTTTGGCCCATGGGGTCCTCTCTCCTCCCAGTTTGTCTCAGTCTGTAGGCCTTTTCAACACATTCATTTGAGAGCCCGCATGAAACCAACCCTGGCATGGAATACCTCTTTGAGTGACTTAATTCCACCCTCCCTTTTGCATGGAAACAGCCAACCCTGAGACACTGTCTCACAAATGACAGACATGAAGGTCAAGACAGTTCTACAGTGTGTATCAGGACTATTTCATCAGAGCAGTGGTGCATGTGAATCATTATTTTCCTATGCAGCATATAGAGTACACACACAGCTTCCCACTGGAAGTCAAGCCAAAGGCCTTGAGGCCTAGACCAATAACCATATATGTGCGTTTTACTTTTTGGGGGAGCGCTTGAACTGATGTAGAGACCATACTAATAATATTTTGTGTGAATGACATGTATCACTTGCAAGTATACATCTTCTACACATTTAACCCTCTTTTATTGCAAAAGTCAGAAGATATTGAGAAAACAGTGAAAACAGTAACACAACTGTAAATGTAAATTGCACTTATATGGTTCTTCGTTTGTACAGTAGGCTTCAATTGATTCACTTTTTGTTTTTGTCTGCCTATGACCACACGGCAACATAAGAACAGACCCCAAAATCGCACCGTCAATATGAATTTATTGGCACATATCGAGCTGTGTTTCCTCCGCCAGCACTTAACAGCAGGAGCACCCAGCCCATGTCCCGCCTCCCTCTCCCGACAGCCCAGAGCCTGGTCTCAGATACGACATCACAGAGGTGGAGCACAACCAACACCACCACCACAAACAGCAAGAGGGGGAATGAAAGGCCGGAGATGCAGGAACATCTGAGAAAGGTGTCGAGTGTGACCAGATGAAAGGCCTCGTTGGAGTTACAGCATCCGATTCCATTCAATTGGACTTACTATTTTTCATTCCAGACTCATCCTCGCCGATGGTGATGTTGCTAGTGCTAGTGCTAGCTTCGATAGCCTCTGCAGCACTTCTGCATTCGATTGCACCTGCTGCGGTGTCATTTCGAGTGGTAGCTTCTTCATTAGCATTGCCAGTTTTATTTTATTTTTATGAAGAAGTGGTCAATTGTTTTAGCTCTTTTTGCCATTTTGAGCAGGTTGGCTAGTTGTAGCTTGTTGAGCACTGAGCACTACAGTCAGATCTCATTTTGCGGTAACAGATCAAACCAGAAAAAGTTGAAGTCGACGGACAAGTTGTGCCATTGGTGGATTATATATTGTTTTTAAAGGTAGCCTCGTTTAAGTAATAAATACACTTTTAAAATGGATGATGACCTAACATAAACTGGTACAAACCACAATTATGTATTTAATAATTGTGTTAATTAGTTTAAAAAAATAAAAAATATTTATTTTTAGAATTTGAGCAGAGTTGGGCTGGCCAATCAGGGGGGGCACTTGCCCCCCCTATAAAATTGCCCATGGCCCCCCGTGATACCCTCCCACTCTCTGCAGGGCTTTTCATTCCGCATGGTGCTGCTCCAATACCATATCCTGGATGCCAGACTTCCTCGCGAAAAAAACAACTCCTTTTTGCGATACAGTCTGGCCTTCTAGTCGCCCAGAACAATTTCAGTAGGCGGGACAACTTGCCTTGGCAAACTCCTCCAGTCAGCATATCAAAACCTTTGCCAAATCCAGTCGGAAGGACGGCGAAAACTTATTCTACTCCAAGAAACTCCGCTAGTGCATACAGTTGTCTGTAGCAGTCTTGTTCTTGTTTAATTGTTGTTATTGAGTCTATTTCTACAATAACTGTAGTGAAATTGACTATAGAGTTGGAATCAAGAGTGGCTATGCACTCTTGTGTGTACAGGGAGTACAGCAATGGAGAGAAGACAGCCCTGGGGAGCACCAATGTTGAGGATGAAGGAAGATCGAGGTGTGGCTGCCCACGCTTACTCTCTTTCCAGAAGTCATAGTAGCTATTGCAGCTTTCTAGCAAGTGAATCAGCTCTCACTGTATCCTTGTTTATACTATAATCTATCTACACTATAATCTGTACTATAAAATGGCAGAAATGGACGACCGGTGACTGTCCACATACACTTCAGGGTTTTTCCTGCATAGAGGATTTTTTGGCACCCCCAAAGAGATTTTAGCCAGAGCCAAAGGAAAATCATCAGTGCCAAAATGCTAAAAATTAAGAAGAAAAATAGCAATTCAAATCCTCTCCAAATGTGTTTGATAGCTTGTTTCAAGTACAGCCCATCCCTCTTTCTTGCATTGTCCATGGTTTGGACCACTAGTAATCGAGGTAAATAATAGGCAGGTTATTAGTATCTTAAACATGTTGTCTTCATATCCATTTTGTGTCATGTCGGGAGATTTCCTGTGATTGTGAAAAGTCAGTCAGAACAACAGCAAAGAATATAGGCCTATATTATGCTGGTAGGCTACTCGACATAAAACTACAGTTTCCCCACAAAATTGTGTGCGCGTCACCCCCCAAAGACCCATTCTGAGCCAGGAAAAACCCTGCACTTCATTCACTGCATTAAAACTGCCATATCTCTATGTGAGAATGTCACAAAGACAAGCGGTTTGGACTGGCAGAAAGGGCTTGACATCTCGAATGCAGCAATACCATACATGTTCTGCTCGCAATTTGAACGAGCACAGCACCAAACAAAACTTTGAGAGAAGCCAGCGCCCGGTGTGGGGGCGCTAGAGACACAGGGGGAGAGCCCAGAGTGCACCGAACCGACCCCTACCAGCTCCAACCTGAGGGGGGCACTACAGAGTCGCCCAAACAAAGCCGCCTACTCACTTGGACTTGGGCACAGAAGACAAAATGACTGTTATTAGATATAGATAGATCGATCGATAGACCACGATGGCTCCACAGGCGCTGTGCACTTCTTTAAATGAAGCAGAGAGCATAAATAGTATGTTATTATATATATATATAGTTTCTACGTTTTTTGTGTTCATTCAAGGGCCCCTGTCTGACTCTGCCCATATTTTAAAGGCTTCTCTACTGTAGCTTCCTTATTCTTAGGTTTATAAAATGCTTACTGTAGTAGAGACATTGAGAGATTCAACAATAGTATCATACATAGAGCATAGATCTTTACCATGTTGTTCATTTTTACAGTTAATGTCACAGTACGACATTGTATCTCTTGGCAATTCAATAGTATCTAGCAGTTTGTCAGTTTGAGTGGTATAACTGTATAATTCTTAGTTAAGCTAGACCAATCTCTTCGCCCTTGAAAAAGACCCACAATAATAACACTGGCTGGAGTCCCAGTTCCACTATAGAAACATTGGAGGACAGATTAAAAAGCGTTAAAGGGAGAAGCCTGTGAGTCTCAGAATCCATTTCACTGTACAACGCGGGTCTGGTACCAGAGGAGGGAATTTTTCTGTGAACCAGAGTGGTTAAAGTGCCACAGTTTGAAGGCTCGCTTGCTGCTGTAGCCAAACACTGCTCAGCTTCAGAGATTTTACAATGTCCTCTCAGAGTTGTAATTTCAAGGACGATTATAGGACAGTTACTGATGTTTCAGTGCCGGGGTGGACATCGTGCTCCAACGGAGATGTGCCAACATATACACAGTATATACAACATTTGAACGTGATTCCAGTAGGGCCCAAGTCATTGCCGTAGATGAGACGCATTCAAATTCCAACCAGAAGCATTTCACACACACCTCAGCTTTTGTGAGGGGGCACTTAGCAGCACCAAGTAGAAATATTAGGATGCATCACTTCAAAGGAAGGAAATACTGCAGCATCTATGTTGGAAGGAGCAACAAACCCATATCATTTAGTGCTTCTACACTATTCATGACTTTCAGCAAATTAATATAAATAACTGTAAATTGCATCCATGACATCAATAAGGGAAACATGACTCGGTTCCAAATTTACAGATGGTAAAGAACGGAGGCAAAGAGAATAACAGATGTTTTTGTTAGTTTAAAACAAAAAAGTATAACACAATGATATGATTGGTAACTCATGCAGGGATATTATGCAATGTGTGCAGCATGTTCCCATTAATGATTTGAAAGGAACTGTGTGGAATTACAATGAATTAAACACTGGAAGGGCAGAAGGAAAGGAATAAGTGGGGAAAACTGAGGACACATATTCCCTCTGGCAAAGGACCACCCTCTCTTACAAGATCTGTTCTACAGTGCATTAGTCAACAGCCACAGATCGCTGGGAGACCATAGAAATAATACCCAAAGGAGTAGGGCTGGGTTTAAAAAATCGCTTCATCGATTCTGAATCGATTCTGAACCAAATGATTCAGAATCGATTCATGAATCCCAAAATCGATCTTTTATTTAATGAATGAATGAATGAATACATGAAGGAATGAATAGTTAATTCATTCATTCAATGATTCATTCATTCATTCATTTTTGGAAATCAGTATCGATACCCAGCCCTAGTATTGATGTGTTGCATAACTTGGCAGTCATGTAATTAAGGTTACAGCTAAAAAAAAATTAAAAATAAAAATCTATCTATCTATCTATCTATCTATCTCTCTATCTATCTCTGGTAAGTGTAAGTGGGATCGCAGATCAAGATTGCCTGTGCACCATCCACATACCAAAGCAATTTCCTTTCAATACATGAGCAACTTCCTGTGCACCTTTCTCAATAAACACAACAAAGAACATAGAGAAAATCCCAAGGGAGATTGTTTATTTCTATAAAGCTCATATCCTGGGGAAGAGGATTTTAGGCGCCACATCTTGAGAGGAGCCCAGTCACAGATATGACACAAGGTCATTGTAGATTACTGATAACATTTAGCTCAGAGGCTGGAGTCCCAGTGTGTGTGTGTGGGGGGGGGGGGGGGGGCACCCTCTCCACACCACACCGATGATGTTGCCATAGCAACCTGAGGAATAAAATGAACAAAAATTGAATGTCAAACATTTACAACAATGTTTTATGAGATACAATAATATGAAAGACAAGGGCATGTCCTTGGGCAAGACATTGCTCCCAATGAGCAGGCTAGCACCTTGCATGGCAGCTGCCGCCATTGGTTTATGAATGTATGTATGAATGGGTGAATGTGAGGCTATTGTAAAGCGCTTTGGATAAAAGTGCTATATAAGTGCCACGTAAAGGGATTATGGCGAGCCATTTCTTAAATGTCAGTCTACAGTATGTGAAAGGTCTACGAAAAAGGTTGCTACAGTATACTGGCATGGCAGATGGACTAGACTTTACCTTACATGACATTACAGTCATTTAGCAGACGCTCTTATCCAAAGCGACTTACAATAATTGCATTTAACATAGTCAGTGTACTACTACTCATCAGAACTCACAAGTGCATCTCTTTTCAAAACAAGTGACAAAGAGCATAATCTAGTGTTAAAGCCAAAGTGCAATCTAGCAAAATATAAATACAATAGTGCTTAAGAGGGAGGATCCTGGTAATACTTCTTAAAGAGATGAGTTTTGAGCCTGGCCGTGTACTTCCATCTCTGTGGACAGGGCATTTGGTAGGCTGTTTTTACTGTATATACTGTAGAACCTTAGGATAAGCTTAGCATGTGTTTTGCTGAATGCAATCAGGTTGTCAGGTAGGGAAAAGGTGGGAAAACGTGGTGGTTAAACCATTTTAATGTTTAATATGATTGTAGTCATGATCTTTTTCACTGACATTCAGTAAAATATTCCACGTCTGGGAAGGCCTTGGCTGACATTTAGGCATCTTACATAAGAACATCATTATTTAAAAAGAGGATAGTGAAAACCAGCAAATGCCAACAAAGATTTGAAATGACACTTTTCTGAGGAAAAGTACTTAAGAAAAATACATTTTTAAAGTGGTATCCAGGGTGGCACCATTCGCTAATGTGTATCTCTGTAGAAAATCGTAACACTTGTTTAAATGAGTTACTGCGATACAAAATTAGTTTACCCACACTATACTACAATGTACAGTAGCCAATAATTTTTGCTAATCTATTCCTCAGAAATTGAATCGATGTGCCATAGAGTTAATTTCAATTTTCGAGTGCTACCAAGCCCAGCTGTCCTCTTCCTCTGCCATACGCTTCTGTTCAGAGCAGTTTTGTGCAGACAGTTTTACTTTACTGCAGAAGCCCAACCCCATAGCCTACCACAGGCTACATACCAGACCACCATAGCCCACGCAGAGAACCACTGGTCATTAACACACTACAGAGATGAAGATAATGTATGGTATGATAATTGCATATGTTTGCATATTGCATAGTTGAATACAGTATATTGATTATTTTGTAGATGACTAACACATGAATTTGTCCTCAGTATGTTATACTGCAGGCTATTAGTCATTGCCCACGGCAACATAACAGTCATACAGAAGCACATCTTCATCTTCTATGGTTTAAGAGTTTATCAACAACACCTGCTTAAGCTCTCATCATGCAACAGTGTAAGTTTGACAGCTAGAATACACATTCAAAAATAATTATATGACAGAAAAGTCCTGCGGACAGAAACTTCTAACTTAAGTGTTTCCTCATACTGTACCAAATAGCTTTTGGTTGAGGAAGTGGTCCATAGACCAATTATAAATACCCCGGACAGATGGTTGGACACCAACTTGAAATGAAAAGCCTCTCACTTTCTAAAACTTTCAATTAATGTACTTAACAGTAGCCTACAAACAATGCTGCTGTGCACCCTTCTGAATGATGATCAGGAAGATTGGCACGACATAATGAAATATACAACCCTGAAAACTAGCAAAATGTTTGGTCTACCTCATGAGAAAACTACTGAAAAAAACAGGGCTATTGAAACAAAAAATGTCTAATGGGTGAGCAATATGCACATTAAGACTTGAAATACAGTATCTATCTTCTGCATTGTACATTAACCTCAATGCAATGTTTAGGCTACATAAAGGTTAAACTAAAAATTCCAGATTGAGACTAAATTGTAGAGTATGAAAGGCTCAATGGTCTTGTTGAAGGGCTATGGGGTAAAAATTAAAATGCCCAAACTGATTCACTCCCAGATTATGATGCCTTTGAAATGATTAACTTGGACACATTGCATGTGGCCCTGAGTTTAAAGTAACAATAACCACACAACAGATGCTGCCTACGATCCACTCATGTTCCTGAGAGGTCAGAGCATGGAATTTGGAATCCAGCAGTAGTGTACGCTGAGAGGTTTTAACATTAGCCAAATATTTCCCTGGAACCCATCCTTCTATCCATAAAGTCAAACCGGAAGCCTTAGGCTGTGCATTCCGGTATGTAAAAAATACATATAGTGGAGACACAACAGGTTGTACCTACAGAACCGCACATAAGACAGCTCACAAGTATTAGAGGACAGAGGCTGCAGAGTGAGTACGATCTTGACATACAGTATTTAGTACAGGACAAATCCTCTAAGCGGTATTTAGACTGCTCGCTCAAGGTGTTGAAATAAAACCTGGAGTTGATGTTTTTAATCTTGAATCAGTCAAATAGTCATACTTTTTTTCCTCCACTACGGTTAATGTATAGAGTGGGATATGTAGCCAACTATAGAATACAGGCCTACTGTATTTGAAGAAACTCAACTCACTTTCACCCCCCCTCCCCCTAGTCTGTTTGGAACATCCGATTGGAAATGAAAATAACTAGGCTTGGTCCAAAATTGATTGCCTGGAACCAGTGAGTAGATCATCTGCTTCTATTTTGGAGACTAGCCTTGAGACCTCAAATATACAGTTAATGCTGTGCGTTGCATCTGAGTAAACATGTGCCTGTAGAGAAAACTATCCAGACCCCCACATGAAATGTTCAAAAACCTTATGATCATGACGTTTAATGAAAACAACTTGTCTGATGTTTATTTTCATATCAAAATTGTGTCGGCTGTTTACACTTGATACAGTAGTCATCATATAACCATCTGTCAACACAGTTTTTTTGTTGTCGTTCAACACTAAATGTTCTTCGTTCTACACTCAGGACCTCGGATGAAGGTGCAGGAGAATGAGCAGATGAAGCATTCCCATTAGTTTTCTGTCTCCCCATCCTCTCCTCTGCTCCTGAGGCGTCCCTGAGGCTTCAGAGATGAGAGCAGCTGTATCCGAGGCAGGCGACCATTGTTATCCAATCTCCTCAAACAAAAGGGGCCATTAAAAGGCACCATCGCTGATTGGGACCCTCTCAGAAACGCTGATGAATTAGTTAGATGCTCTAAAAAATAATTAGGAGATATCCATAATTAATCTATGGTAATATAAACTCTTTAATTTTAATGTGATGGCCACGAGACAACACCTTCTGTGTCCACAATGAAGCAAATCACACTTTGCATTATTTTGTTTTTCAGTAAATAAACCATTTATTTTAAAACGGTAAATGGACTGCACTTGCTACAGTATATAAACAGTACTCTAACGCCTTTCTCCAAAGCGCTTTACAGTGGCCTCTCAGTCACCCATTCACACACCAATGGCTCGTCCAAGGACGGCCTGGAGAGAGATGGCAGCCAGATGCTATGCAAAGCGCTAGCCTGCTCATTGGGAGCAATTTTGGGGTTCATGCTCAAAGACACAACGACATGTGGACAGGATGAGCCGGGAATCGGACCGCTGACCCTGCAGTCATTGGACGACCTGCTTTACCTCTTTAAGCCACGGCCTCCCATTTTAAGAACCTAGAGGTAGAATGATGAAAGAGGAAAACTCTTCCCATGACTAGGGTGCCAACAGAAGAGACAGTAACGGCACCTGACTTCAGTGATAAAATCTGGCATCAAATGCAGTCGCAGGCTGTGAGATTAGCGTAATCCAATTGGCAACAATGGCAGGGACTGGGTTATGGGGTGAGCTACTATCGAGAGGTCCATCAACATAGCGACACTGTCAGGCGGAAACCTCAAATCTCCATTTTGGTGATTTTTTATTCGCTTTTTAAATGTTTTTTTTACAACATCAATTGAAAGCTGGGACTACCCTTTGCAACCTCTGAGCACCTCCCAGCCCTGGGACCAATTAAATGTATTCTAAACAGCTCATCATATGTGATTTTATGTAAAAAAAAAAAAAAAAAAAAATCACATGGAAATTGGAATGTTCTTTCAACATTGTGAAACTTGCCGTCTTGGAGATACAAGGTGTCCGCCTGACAGCGACGAGACACAAGCACTGATAAGAACCCTCTCTATTGCTGGCACAACCTGGTTCTCTTTCTCCTCCAAAGATGTGGATGCTACGGTTTGTTTTTCTCAACTGTATTTCAGCAAGAGAACAAGAAATACTGTATTCCATCACTGTCTGAGGTTTCACTCGTTTGCTCAGTTTTCAATGACACAACCTGCAAAAGCCTGGGAGGTTCAGAGTCAACATTAATCTGTCTAGATTCAGGAAACATCTTAAGTCTCAGGTTTGGACACGAATGTGTAACTCTTCATTATTTCCAGACTAGTCACAGGGAGCCAAGGAATCAATTCTCCAGTCTCTGTGAACTTCAGGCAGCACAGCTTCATCTTGATGAGAGACGACGGAGCCGGCTTCTCCCAGACTCCCTGAGCAGATGTTCAGCCATGGCAGTATTTGTCGGTTTCACACTCAAAGACAAAGACGGGTTTGTCCTTCATCAGTTGTCCTTTACTCATCTATGGGTACTGCAACTTCAGGATGTGCTAAAGGTATAAGGTGGTGCATTCAGACAACACAAGTGATGCAATGCTGCCAGACTGATGATACCAGCAGTTAGGATGGGCCCTACTTGGTTTCTCAGCTGTGCTACCCATTCCAAGATTGAATGAAAGATTAGAAAATGAATAACATGTACTCGGAATCTGTATCGAAAAATATAATTACTTTTTCATACTTGACAAGTTGCTGGAAATCCCTTTTACATGCCTATGGGACTAGACTCGGCTCAATATTAAAGCCTCCTTCCCAGTTCAACTTAACAAAGTAAGTAAACCTGCCAGAGGGGGTAGTATCTTTCAGTTAAAACCTGACGGAATACCCACTAAAATCACCCTCCTAGAATGTTGAGAGAGCAGAAGAAAACGTCCCCCAGCCTGTTTATGTGGTAAACAATTTCTCAGAAACAGTTTTCCCGTTTTTTTGTCTCTGTCCCTTGATAGCAGTGACTAGTAAGTGAGGGGCCCATATGGACCCTGGCAAAAAGTGGTTTGATACAACTTCCTTTTGATCATAAGCTTCACAATAGGACAGCTTATCGCTGGCGTGTTTGTCCTCTGCTGTAGTCCTGTCTTTCACTTATGCTCAGTTGTCTGAAAATAAAATATTAGGAGAGACAATAGACCGTATTTCAGCTTAAAACTGGAACAACAAAGGAAGGCATAATTGCTTCTGGTGCTTACGTTTCATATAAAGCCTCTCTTCCACACAGATGGCTAAACTGTACCATTCATAGCAGGATTAAAGGGGTATACCCTTTTTTCTTATCGTGTTATGTCTTTACTCTCCAGTGAATTAACAGTGAGTAGAAATAACATTTTCCTGACTTGGCTAGGGACAGTGGCATTTGAATGCTACAGTACATTTAATTTCTCCACCGCTGCGCAACATAAAGAGAAACAGGGAAGTTAATTGAATAGTGATTGGGACAAGCTCATGGGCATTGTTCAAGCAAAATAGCCCTGTCAGTTCTGGACCATGGAATAATGGCCTATATCGCCAGAGAACGAAAGATACAATCAAGGCAGCATACGGTGACAATGATCTGCAGGAAAATACCCCCCTCACCCCCCGCCATTGACCTTTGGCCTTCAACCCTTAGAGTTCAATGGAACATCTGCAGTCGACTGTCCTAATTCATGTTGAAGGGTGAGAATCACACAGCAGCTACAGTAAAATCGTTTCTGCTGCACTAGCATTTTGTCCCATTATTTGGTGTCTTGACAATGTTAAGCTCCTTATTAACCTCCCATTGAAGCAGTGGCACTGTGCCAAACACCCACTGGTTTTCATATTTGCTGCTGGCTTGCTTCACACATGCACACACACACACACAAGTAAGCACACACAGTGTGTGAATCTCAAACGAAAACAACCTCAAACGAGAACAGTCTTTCAGATTGTGCAAAGGACTAGGTAGACATTCAGTGAAGTCTACACTAATGTCAACACTTTACAATGTAAATGCCACTCTAATCTGTCTTGACCATGCGTGTTCCACAGGCAGATGAACAAACAGTACATGAAAAAAGAATATTTCCAGAGCAAATCGATCACATGCCATTGTTGTTGTTTTTTTGAGGCAGGAAACAATTGTACAGTATGCCATGAAGCACCAGGTGCAGTTCTGCATCTGTGAGGTCTGCCTCTCTAGTCTTCCAGCTGCCTGCTGGTGAGGACCAGACATTTTTCAGCCCATCTCCCCTTGCCGAGTGCATTAATTCTGCCATCACCCCCAGTTACCCCACTGAGTAAATCACTGCACCAGTGTGCACCTCCTCACTGCCATCACCGCTCTACAATCATCATAACCGGTAGGCTGCCTGCTCCTTCTCCAGCTCCTCCATAGACTCAATTGTCTATGATAAATAGTACAGAATAATACGGTCTCTGCTCTGGTTCTCATTAGGCTACTTTAGTTCCTCTCCCAGAGACCTCCCAGACATCTCAGTGAGTTAAATGGCAGAGCTCGTCCCACTAGGTCAAAGATAGACTCCATGGTTAAAAACAAAATAATTATGTTTTATTTGAAGAGTTAGGAAAATAAATATGTTTTATGTGAAGAGTTAGGGTCTCTCAAGAGCCTCAAAAGACCGGAAATTCAAATGACTTGAAGTGCCGACAGCTCCTGTCCATCTCTGGCTTATTATCATTCGCTGATGACAACTGGCGTATCCTAAAGCATAAACCCTACATTTTCCAGATGGACATCCGACAATATTTGAAGAGGAACAGAAAGTAGAATGATGTTGAGAACAGTCAGGTAGGCTAGAGTATTATTTCCCCCGGACCAGTAAACTCTGTCCGGGCAAGTGCCTCATGCAGTTGTCTGATTGGACAAGTAAAAAATGTTAGTCTTAGTTGAGGTGTGATAAATATGTAACGTTATCTAAAAAATACAGTGTAGAAACACGACGTGGAGCTACACATGCACCCAGTAGCCTAGCCTATGTTTGAGCCGAAGTGGAGCCTCCATCTACGTAGCTTACGCGCTGCTGTCTGTCAGTCAGCAAGCATCATTTGATAATGAGACGGCCCACACCACAACAATGCGATGAGCAACCGTCTTTTTGGCTGGCTGAACGGAAAGTTTAACAACGCTAGCTTGCATTAATGTTCCTCCAGCCACCTAAAAGTGCCAGTGAAAGCAACAGCAAATGCAACGAAATATCAGCGTAGCCTAATCTAGCCTATTATGTAAGCTATGTAAAAAAGGCAGTGATTGTGGATGGAGAAGACAGGACCAGCACAGAGTTGAGGGACAGGTGAGAGAGGAGAGGATAGATAGAGGTTGTTGAGAGGAGAGCAGGAGAAGAGAGAGGAGAAGGAAGGGGACAGGGCAGGATGAGAGATAAGAAAGAGATAATCTAGAAGGAATGAGTATGCGGTTAAGCATCAATGGGCATCAAACATTCTTTTTTTATTTATTAAATAAAACATTCTATCTATTATTCTCAACCCATAACTCAAAATTAAAGAAAGCATATTTCATGTAGGCTAAACATGCTGTTTCAGTATACTTTTCAATTATATGTCTCACGATTTAGCTATTTTCATTCTTTAAAAGTCACCAGAATACAGGAAACTAACTTTTTCCTGGGGGGGGGACACCCAGACCCCTGTCGGTGTCGGTCTTGAGCTTCTTTAATGTCTTGACATTAATAATTGAATGTCATCGGGTCATAATTTTATCCTAGTAGATGTGACATTTCGTCAAAATCAGCATAGGAATTCATGGGTTATGATCAAAAACGTCTTTTGTGAGGTCACAGTGATCTTGACCTTTGTCCACCAAAATCAGTTCATCCTTGAGTCCAGGGTTGAGTTCAATCTGAAAACGATGTGCACCGTTTTGCTACGGTTTCCGGGTTGAACAGCATGTTTCCGCAAAATGGTGTGTTCGGTGTGCAGCGGGCTTTAAGGTAGGTTTTCTCTTTTTTGGTGGGTGTGTCGGAGGTGTTACCCAATCAGCAGACTGATATACAAACCCTGCTGTACAGGGGCGGAGCTATGGAGATGCAAGAGCGATCCAAGGGAAAACGTACGTGGAAAGAAATGCAGATCACAATTAGGTGTTCTATTTCAGCACCATGGACAGGGCCATGGATATATCAAGAAATGCTGCTCATATTTAAGCAACCCAACTGCTGATAGGCTATTTCCGCACCATAGTCTGCAACCCAACTGCTGATAGGCTATTCAGCACCATAGTCTGCACCATGGATTTTACCCATAATTTGCTCAACCCTCAGATAAAGGATGAACCAGGCCAGGTCCAGCCTGGCTTATGTGCGTTGGCTGGTTTGTTTCTGTGCAGGACTAGGAGGATGGTAATGTCTGATAAATAAAGATGGGTCTTGTCACCTGGACACATCAGTTCCAATGCTAATCCAGCACAATGAGAGTGGGATAGCCAGTTAGCTCATGGGCTCACAACAACTAGCAGCAGCTTCCATAACATTAATGGTAGCGGTCAGTGGCTAAAGCAGTTACACTGATGATAACATAAAGTCATCCCCACCGGGAACCCCGGTCTCCTGGGTGGGAGTCCAATGCTCTCACCACTACTCTACTTGTGCAGGGAGATCGGCAGGTGGGTTTAGGTGTCCTTCTTCCAGTCCCTAGTGTGGGTTGGCAGCGTTTCCGTTGGTAAGGTTTTGCCGTGGCGCACCGCCACGGCAAGATCCTTGCCGCCACACCAAACATTTGATACAAAAAACAATAATACAAATTAGGCTATATATAAATAAAACTTTCTAAATATTTCTGCCTAAATGCGCTTTCAAAACCACTGTCGCGCCCACATTAAGACTATTTAAGTTCAATAAAGAGCCTATAGGCCGCGCGCTCTGTGCCGCTCCATGTGCCGCTAAACCAGCCTGTAACACTAGGCACTCCTCCTCCTCATCAGCCTGTAACACCTGGCACTTCTCCTCCTCAGCCTGTAACACCTGGCACTCCTCCTCCTCGTCAGCCTGTAACACCTGGCACTCATCATCATCAGCAGCCTGTAACACCTGACACTCCTCATCATCATCATCATCATCAGCCTGTAACACCTGGCACTCCTCCTCCTCAGCAGCCTGTAACACCTGGCACTCATCATCATCATCATCATCAGCCTGTAACACCTGGCACTCATCATCATCATCCTCAGCCTGTAACACCTGGCACTACTCCTCCTCAGCATTCTGTAACACCTGGCACTCATCATCATCATCAGCCTGTAACACCTGACACTCCTCCGCCTCATCAGCCTGTAACACCTGGCACTCCTCCGCCTCATCAGCCTGTAACACCTGGCACTCATCATCATCATCCACAGCCTGTAACACCTGGCACTACTCCTCCTCAGCAGCCTGTAACACCTGGCACTCATCATCATCATCATCATCATCATCCTCAGCCTGTAACACCTGACACTCCTCCTCCACCTCACCAGCCTGTAACACCAAAAAACAAAACCTAGCCCTGATTGGAAAAGCTTCAGTCATCCCAAGATCAAGTGTCAAATTCACCCACATTATTCTGCAGTATCAGCAAGCCAGTACGGACGCCACATTAATTGGACAGAGAATCATTGGAATCTAAATTGAAGCAATTTGAACTTGAGAACTCTAATCTGACCAAACAGTATGACCTCTGGCTCTGCCTACAACAAATAATTAGGGATTATTTAGGGATGATGCCAAAGAGCAGGCAGAGGCTTCCATTCAACAACTAGAAGCAGAATTGAAGCAGATGGGAAAGAGAGAGCAAGAGCTTCAGTGTGTTGACTGTACTGAGAGGGATGAGGTCACAGCATTTGAAAAAGTTAATTCTTCCATGTTTACATTGATTATTGATTTATTTATTATTACTGTGTTTGTGACTGTTTTCTTATTTCTTATTTATACTTGTTTCATACTTGCTTTACCACTTGTTATTTATTCTATTGTGAAATGTTTTTATCAGTGCCGTTAATTACTGCAAAAAACATTAATGTAGGTCCAAACCAAAATGTGTCACAATAATATAACAATAATCAAGAAGACACAGCGGTCTACAACTCAGGCAGTAACATTTTTGAAAAATATAGCCAGATAGCCAGCATCTATGACAAGCCTATCTCAAATAATGAATATGAAACAACTAACAATGGCCGGGTTTCCCGAACGAGTTAAGGGATGTTATCGAGGACGAGGAGAGCGCGGCGGCTAGCAAGGTAGGCCTACAGGTAGCTGTGGAAAACAATGCAGAGATAAATGAAGACACAGATGATGAAAATGTTGTCGATGAGCCATTGGATGAAAACATCATTGGCCGGGTTTCCCGACCTTCTTAAGGAACCCTTCAACCCTTTACTTTGTATGGGAGTTAAGAAATACTTTGCTTCTTAAGAAGCTCTGGTTGAGGTGTGAACTGGTCTCCTAAAAATGGACAAAAATGCACTTCGACTGAATGCTGCATCCTAGGGCTCCAATTTTAAAAGGTAATTCGCCTTATTCACTTCAGGTCAGTCTGACATAATTGGGGGTGCGGATGCAGAAGTGCCCGTTGACTTCAATGTTAAAACTTCACTGTAAAAACACCACTTCAAGAACCAAAATAGTCAAAATAACAGGCTGAATACACTATCGGGGTTACAAACTCATCATTACCAGACTCTGATAGTTTTTCACTGCCGTTGTTTTCGCGTTTGGAAATACATGGAGGTGAATGAGCCATAGTTAGCTGCATTCACTCCCATGTATATCCAAACGCGAAAACAACGGCAGTGAAAAACAATGAGTCTGGTAATGATGAGTTTGTAACCCCGATAGAGTATTCAGCCTGTTATTTTGACTATTTTGGTTCAAATATTTGGTTCATATTGGTTCAAAGGTCCAAATATCGTGATGTATTGCTTTAAGGGAAAGGGTCTTGCACTTTGGCTTTAGCACTATATACTTATCACTTGTTTAGAAAGGAGATGCACTTGTGAGTTCTGGTGAGTAGTATTACATTGACTTCCTACGTTAAATGAAATTATTGTAAGTCACTAAATGATAGTAATGTAATGTAATCTATCTAAAACTCAGGACCCGAGGGGGCTGGGGGGTGTCTTTAATTAGCCATACAGTGGGACACACATTGCACAGTGAGCTGTGACACTACTGTACACACACACAACTTTGGGTGTTGCCGGTGGAAATTGTCTCCTGCACTTTTCCCATACAAGCTGTCCTCCAGGGGCAGCCAGGAGCAGTGGGCAGCCATCGTTCATGGCACCTGGGGACCAAGTCCAAGTGCTCAATCCAGGTCCTGGTCAGCGACAGGACTGAAGAGCATCTGTTCTTCTACATGTTTTTCCTATTGGGTTCTTTGAGAGGAAACTCTTGCAAACACGGGGAGAACATGCAAACTCCACACAGAAATGCCGAGGACCTTCTTGCTGTGAGGTGACAGTACTAGGTACTGTGCCACTGTGCTGCACATGAGCCATTTTGGGGCTTAGTGTCTTGCTCAAGGACACTTCGGCACACAGCCGGGAGCTGGGATCGAACCAAGGACCTTGCGATCCCAAGCTGGCCACTCTACAAGCCTTTGTACCCATCCTATTTACTGTACTGCAAGTTAAATACAGTACAGTAAGCATAGGTAAAGACTATAGCTCAGGGCAGTGTAGATGGATGAGGAATGAATTATCTAGGCAAATATTTGCTGGCAATATCTGAGAGGAAAGAGATTATTTGGCAAATACAGTTTGTGTATCAAAGTTGCTCTCTGTGCTGTGGATCGTTTAAAGGGAAAAGTTGAATGCGCTAGACGGCTGGGAGGGGAATGATTTGGCAGTTGCTCCCATTATTGAATACCTGTTCGTAGAGTTGGCAATTCTTATTGATTTGAGAAGCAAACAAATCTCCTCATTGGCCAAAGCAAACATTATCATCTAAAACCTCTACAAATGGCCACACTCTATGTTTACAGTACAATTTCCTTCAGAAATTGACCTTCAGATTTTCTGCCATGGAAGTCTAGATTGATGCGGTGCAGAAGCAGCAAATCAAACTCATGTCCAAGAAACATAACTGGTGGACCATAGCACCTGCAGTTGCGCTCTGTCGTTTTGGCTAGCAGCAAGTACTCATTGGCTGGCACTCTTGTACACTTATTGTACACGCAGAGACTATCAATATAGAAGTAATCAACGTGGAAACTAAATTGGTCTATACGGTCTGGTGATGAGAAAATACTGCACATCATAATCGGTCATACTGTACAGTCCATATCTTTACAATAATACGTCATTAAGTATTATATTAATTAAGGTAGCATCAAAGTTTATCTGTTTTCATGCACATTCAACTACAGTACATGGGGCTGTGTACAGCATAGGTCAGCATGGCCTTTTCGATGTAAGTGGCTGTACTGTATCCCAGTGAAAGCTTTACATGGCCCACTGCTGCTCTGAGTCACACAAGTAAAGCCAATACCCCAAGTTCCCCTGAAGAAAGCGAAATGAAAGTTCCTTAATCTGCCCCTGAGGTCACAGCAGGAGGACTTTCGGAGGGACAGAGCCAAGCACAGGCAGGGAATCCAAGCAAAGGCACGGACTGGAACTGGGAAGCAGCAATTCTGAAAACTAGAAGGGTGTTTTTTTGTGGCAGGTACAAGTCAGAGAAGATCAGCTCACAGCCCTCCCAGGCATTCTCCACAGGGCAGTGCAGTATCCTAAGACAAATATGGAGAGGATGAGAGGTAAAGAGATCAAGAGAGAGGCTAATGTGGAAGATTAAGAAGAAAAAAAAAATGTTTAAGAAAACAAATTCAAGGATTATGAAGAATGTTTTCCCAGATACACCTACGTGGAGGCTGTCATGCCGTGCTGCAGCAAAACGGTGTCTGCTTGGTTATGCTGAAGGACGTCTCAATCGGATGCCTCTTACAGTATACTGGACCGTAAACAGGCAATGCAGTATAGCCTCTATGCAACACATTTACAGCAGTATTTGGTGTACTCTACATCAACTTCTTCGGTTCCAAGGTACGTCCAATTAGAATACAGTTGGAAACGCCTCACCCGCTGTGAGTGACTCGGCCATGACAGGTGAACCATGAAGCCATGTGGCAGCATCACTCTGTGGCTGGGGAGTAATTGGCAGATGTATTTGCAGCTGTGCGCCTCTCAGAACAACCACAGTCCCGTTCATTTTGCTTCACTGACCATGGAGGCCTCACCCTATACAACCCCCTAAGCACTGCTGAAACACAAGGCAACAGACTGGCAATGGTCAACTGGATGCACATATTTCATCATATTTCATACGCAAAAGAGTTGAACAAGGGTTCGAGCACTGCGTGGGGGAGTCTGCCCAAGAGTGAATTCCCCTTCCTCTTGTTCATTAGAGGGTTTGTTGTGTAAGCAATCACGGTCTCTCAGGGGTCTCTACGGGCACTAATGAGATGTAATACTCCCTAGCAGACTGTTTCTAAAAGCATACATGTATTCATGCATTAATTTGCTTTTTCTTGTAGGCAGCATTTCAGTGCCACCAGCTGACATGAGCTTGAGATCTTTCTCCAAGAGTGGCCGTCCAACACCCCGGAGGGTCACAAAGTTCACTTTGCAGTGTAACTCCAGTCCTTTCAAGCATACTGTATGATGGTTTAAACTTTAGTTCCATCTCCCACGGCGCATTTTAGGAGTCATTTTGAACTTGTTAGAAGGATAAAAGCACAGAAAGTACTGAAAGAAAGAAATGAGGAAAGAATGAACAAAAGACATTACTTATTGATCATGCTACAATGCTAAGGCAGCTTTTTGGGGGATCGCACTTACTGTACCTGTAGTTTGTCGCTTTCAATTGCTGCCTGACAAAAGGAATGTGAAGAGGCTTGCTAGTAATGTCTGTCACGTCTGCACTTCTCTCTCTCTCTCTCTCTCTCTCTCTCTCTCTCTCTACATCCTCTTTATTCTTTGTTTTAACCCCCCTCCCCCTCCCTTCTTTTTCAACCCTGTGCAACCCAGTCCTGGGCACATTCACCTTGTGTTCTCTTCCTACTGTACCTCGATTCGGAGTTGACCGCTGGGTGACCATGCCTCATTTTCTCAGGTCCCGAGGTGTCCTGCCTCCCCAGGTCTGGCAGCAGGGGCTGGGTTTGTGGCAATGCATTTGATTCACTAACATTGGCTTCTTTCTTTGTTCATAGATGGAGAAAATTAAGTCAACATTTGTCCTCTTCTTCCAACGATGACAGTACAGTCCTAAAAGCATTTTGGTGAGTGATGAAAGTACAGATGATGACATGAAGCATATACGTTTGCATGTCACAATGACACAGGCTTCAAATGTCAAGGGAACATTTTGTCTTTTTATTTTTTTACATAGATTTGTGTATTATTTAATAGTGGTGTGATCCATCCATCCATCCTCCAACCTCCGAGTCTCTCCTGGATGACTGAACTTCTCACCCGATCTCTCAGGGAGACCCCAGCCACCCTCCGGAGAAAACTCATTTCGGCCGCTTGTATCTGTGATGTCGTTCTTTCGGTCATGACCCATCCTTCATGTCCATAGGTGAGGGTGGGGATGAATATAGACCGGTAGATCGAGAGCTTTGCCTTTTGGCTCAGCTCTCTTTTCGTCACAACAGTGCGGTAAAGCGACTGCAGAACCGCACCAGCTGCTCCGATTCTCCGGCCAAACTCCCTCTCCATGGTTCCCTCACTCGTGAACAAGACCCCCAGATACTTGAAATCCTTCACTTGGGGTAAGGACTCATTTCCTACTCAGAGCGGAGAATAGTGGTGTGATATTTATGCAAATTGACTTTGTATAGGGCATGTAACAGAAAGTCCACAAGTGTCATTCCTTTAATTAAATCCTTAAAAGGTACACAGCCAAGCCCTAAATAATCACTTACTGTAATTAAGCACTGTGCTATCTGCTGTCTAATGCAACTGGAGCCCCACTGTGGGACTCCAGGAGGACGTGCCTAGGAAGTAGTCTGGCGGGAAAGTGAGAAAATGCTCATCATGTTCATCACAGAGAAATAGGTGTATTTCTGCGGGGGGGGGGGGGGGGGGGGGGGTCCAGGCCATATCCATTGCTTAGAAAGAATGAGCAGACAATCATAGTTCAAGAATGTTTAATTACAAAGGACTGAAAATAAAGGTTGCTATGCTGACAGCATCATTACTGAATAAAATGTTGGGCCAATATGAATCTTGAGTGAATGTGTATTCATTGTCCCAGTAGGACGTTTTATATTCTAGGTGCAGTCACCTGTGACAGGATGTCAATGGCCTTGGTCAGGAAGGGAAATGACAGGCATTCTTTGAGTAACTCCTCACTCCGGCTCAGCAGAGCGGAGAAACAAACATCTGTCATTGGCTCTGATCAAAACTCATGTCAAGTGCAATGGATCTTCATGTCGTTTAAATTGACTTCCTTGAAAAACGGCCATGGATGTGTCACTGTCCTTCAACCTCCGGGACCCAAAGCCATATGTCTGTGCGGGAGAAGTGAGAGAGAGAGAGCTGTGAACCTGGAGCTGCGTCGTCCTGTCAGCGAGATCAATACAAGCAAAGGGCTTTTGTTTTTCAGGGTACAGATGACCGGTCACTCCTCCGTTCCTTCAGTTGTGAATTGCTGTCCAGCATCTGACTCCGTTTTAAGTTTCAACATTAATGAGTAGATCATAAAAGCCACAACAGAAAATGCAGCATAATGCAGTAATATCTCACAAAGCAATTATTCTTACAGTATATGCATTTTGTTTTATATGACCTTTTATGTGTTGCACTTTGTCTTGATGCTTTTAATGTTTTATGTAAAGCACTTTGAATTGCCTTGTTGCTGAAATGTGCTCTACAAATACACTTGCCTTGCCTTATCTTACCATCAATCATGCAATGCCAGTCCATGTGTAAATAACAGGCTCATTCTGTCACACAGTTGTTCATTTAAATCATTGTTCATATTATGTCTATGGAAATAGGTGCAATGATATATATATATATATATATATATATATATATATATATATATATATATTGACTTAACCAAAGCATTTGACACTGTAGATCACCACATTCTGTTTAATGTTTTGTCGGTGTCTTGTTTCGGACACAATGCCATTAGTTGGTTTCAGAGTTATTTAGCCGACCGTACTCAATGCGTCAGGTTGGGCAGTACTGTTTCTGACCCTGTCACCCTGGAGAAGGGAGTTCCACAGGGTTCTATTTTGGGGCCCTTGCTCTTTTTATTATATGTAAACAATATTTGTAATCAGATGCAATGTTCAACCTATCATATGTATGCTGATGACACTATTGTGTACTCATGTGCTCCTTCTCTGGATATTGCCGTTTCCAATCTAAAATTGGATTTTATCACACTGCAGCATGCACTTCTTGATTCCAAGCTGCTTTTAAACGGTATGAAAACCAAAGCAATGCTCTTTGCTCCTAAGTCTGTGTCCTCCTGCCTCTCCATTGACACCCTTGACGGTATCTCTGTTGAGTTTGTCGACACATACAAATATCTGGGCTTTTGGCTGGACAGAAATCTAAACTTTAAACATCATATTGAAGCCCTAACTAAGAAACTGAAGTTTACTCTTGGCTTCCTTTACAGACTTAAAGCTTGTTTTTCAACATCTTCTCGTAAAAGGTTGGTCTCTGGCTTATTCCTGTCCCAGCTTGATTACGGCGATACCATCTATAGATTTGCCTGTCCCACTGTTTTGGCCAAACTTGACCCACTCTACCATGCTGCACTGAGGTATATATCAAATGCACCTTATAGGACTCATCATTGCACACTGTATAGCCTAACTGGGTGGCCCTCACTTACTATGCGCAGGATGCAACACTGGTTTATTTTATTGTATAAGGCCATTTTAGGCAAGCTCCCTCGGTACATATCTTCCAATTTTGTACCAGTTTGTGACTCTTACAACCTCAGATCCAGTGCCTGGATACGGTTCCAGGTACCTGCTGTGCGGACTGAGGCTGGAAAAAGGAGCCTTTTTTATTCTGGTCCTTGGTCTTGGAATGACCTTCAGTCAAGCCTCAAACTGATGGCACTTATTCCGTTAGCCAGCTTTAAACTGAAACTATCAGAAGTCCTTACCACCAGCTGCTCATGTAGTAATATATCTTAATTTCTTATTGTTCCCACGTGGTCTACGCCTTTTGTATATTTAGTTGTGTTGTTCTCTGTATTTTATATGTCCTTGTGTCTTTCTATGTGAAACTTTGCTGCCTTCTTGGCCAGGTCAGTATTGTAAAAGAGATTTTATCTCAATGCTTTTATCTGGTTAAATAAAGGTTAAATAAAAAAAAAAATATATATATATATATATATATAAATTTTTTCTGTTTGATCATTTATGTTCGACATTCACTTTTCCTAGCAACATAGCCACAGCATTTCTACATTTCCCATAAACCACAATAGAGTACATTGCCCCAAGTCCCATAACCTTATATCACTGCAGTTGAAGGCCATGTCCCATGGAAGCAATAGTTGACTTTTGTAGAGGGTGGAGCTGGGCCAAGGAAGCAATTATCAGACATGACTGGGTTGCCTCACCACCAATCAGGGGAGAAACGAGCTGAATTCAACTGCTAGACACGCTTCTGCAGGTCAGGCAGCATTATTGTATTCCAGTCATGGCTGCCATCAGTGGACCTTCTCACCCTTAATCTGCTGGTTGTGGAGAGCAGAGAGACAGTGATGGATTGCAGATAGACAGTTGTGCACAAAGTATGGTTTCTCCAGGAATATTGCCTAGTAGACATTGGCCCCTTCCACAGATCTCTCTTACTCATCTGTCATGGGGAACCAGAGGTGCACTTGGGGTTCAGGAGGTCTGAGAGCTAAAGCCAGGATCCAGAGAGAGGGGCCAGAGGAACAGGCCAGGGGCTGGAGAGAGGGGTCAGAGACACAGGCCAGAGAGAGGGGTCAGAGACACAGGCCAGAGGCCAGAGAGAGGGGCCAGAGACACAATCCAGGGGCCAGAGAGAGAGGCCAGAGAGAGGCCAGAGAGAGAGAGGCCAGGGTCCAGAGAGAGAGGCCAGGGACCAGAGAGAGAGAGGCCAGGGACCAGAGAGAGAGGCCATAGACCAGAGAGAGGCCAGGGACCAGAGAGAGAGGCCATAGACCAGAGAGAGGCCAGGGTCCAGAGAGAGAGAGGCCATAGACCAGAGAGAGGCCAGGGACCAGAGAGAGAGACCAGAGACCAGAGAGAGAGGCCAGGGTCCAGAGAGAGGCCAGGGTCCAGAGAGAGAGGCCAGGGTCCAGAGAGAGAGAGGCCAGGGACCAGAGAGAGGCCAGGGTCCAGAGAGAGGCCATGTGGCTGTGTGCACAGGTCCTGTAACTGTCATTATGTCACCTCCACCCAGGCCTCTGTGTGTCTGCTCTGCTCCCTGTCTGCTCGCCCCCTCGTTAGCGTACGCACCGTCCCAGCAGCTCCGCTGGGCTGAAATTAATCAGTCTGCTCCTGAGGTCAGGGCCTGTTGGTCCTAATGCAGTTGGTGACTTCTTCCTCCGGCTCGACTCCTTCCCCAACAATGAGGGCTAATTAGCCCTGCTGCCAGTGATTCCCAGAGGGACAAGAGATACAGACATACAGGCGGCCCAGACCCAGCTGACGTTGGCTCAGAGACTGTGTCCGCTGGACCGCTGAGCAGCGCAGACCTCCATTCTTCCTCCTCTCTCTTATAGAAAACATCTTCATCTTCATCATCTTTATGATCCGTCATAACTAATTTCAGTAATGAGAATGAAACCCGGGGAGTGCTTCAAAACGTCAGCAGGTCTTATTTCTAGTTCATATTTACTGTATGGATCATATTCTAGATATCAATATAGTTGAATCATTGAGCACCTACTGTATACTAAATTCTAGCCATTAATGTCTTGTGTATAGGTGTATGGGTAATAAATGCACTACAGTATATGGACAAAAGTATTGGGCCACCTACACATTACACCTACAGGAGCTTTTATGACATCCCATTCTAAATTCATAGACATAATATGGAGTTGGTCCCCCCTTTGCAGCTATAACAGCTTCCACTCTTCTGGGAAGGCTTTCTACAAGTTTTTGGAGTGTGTCTGTGGGAAATTTTGCCCATTCATCCAGAAGAGTATTTGTGAGGTCGGACAGTGATGTTGGACGAGAGGGCCTAGCTCGCAATATCAGTTCTAGTTCATCCCAAAGGTGTTCAATGGGATTGAGGTCAGGGCTCTGTGCAGGCCAGTCAAGTTCTTCCACACCAGCCTCACCCAACCATGCCTTTATGGACCTTGCTTTTTGCACTGGGGCACAGTCATGCTGGAACAGAAAAGGGCGTTCCTCAAACTCTTCCTACAAAGTTGGAAGCATAGAATTGTCCAAAATGTCTTGGTAAGCTGGTGCATTAACATGTCAGTTCACTGGAACTAAAAGGGGCCTAGGCCAACTCCATCAAAACAACCCCAGACCATTAGCCCTCCTCCACCAACCTTCTAGTTGACACAATGCAGTCAGGCAGGTAACGTTCTCCTGGCATTCACCAAACCCAGACTCGACCATCAGACTACCAGATAGAGAAGCGCAATTCATCACTCCACAGAACACGCTTCCACTGCTCCAGAGTCTAGTGGCAGTGTACTTTACACCACTCCATCCGAAGTGTGGCATTGCACTTGGTGATGTAAGGCTTGCATGCAGCTGCTTGGCCATGGAAACCCATGTCATTAAGCTCCTGGCGCACAGTTTTTGTGCTGATGTTAAAGTCAGAGGAGGTTTGGAACTCTTCAGTTAATGAGTCAGCAGAGCGTTGGCGATATTTACGCACTATGCGCCTCAGCACTCGCCGACCCCTCTCTGTGATCTGCCATTTCGTGGAAATGCTTCCACTTTGCAATAATACCACTTACAGTTGATTGTGGAATATCTAGGAGAAAAGAATTTTCACAAACTGACTTGTTGCAACGGTGGCATCCAATTACAGTACCACGCTCAAATTCAGTGAGCTCTTTAGAACGACCCATTCTTTCACAAATGTTTGTAGAGGCAGAGTGCACGGCTAGTGTAGGTGCTTGATTTTATACATCTGTGGCAATGGGACTGAATGACACGGCTGAATTCAATGATTAAATTGAGGTGTGTCCCAATACTTTTGTCCATATCGTAGATATAAATATACTGAGAACAATAGTAAAAGGCAGGCCAGATTATCTTCAGTTTGCAAGAAGTTATTAGTTCCATTTAGAAAGCCGTAACCTGTCCTCTCCTCCCATGTCAACCCCTAACAAGGCTGTACCTTTGCACAGAGCTGAAGGAGATAACTCCTGCTAATTCCACATGATAGGATTTCTTTGTTGTTGCTCTTCAATGGGTCTGTGGGTTTAACTCAGTCTTGCTTCGTCTTCCTCATACAGGGGTTTTCTGATAATGAGCTGTGTTCTGAGCAAAGCCTTGACATTCAGCGCAGAGGCACAGTGCTCAAGTCCTAAAACATCAAACGTGAAAACACAGCCTTATTCCCAGAATGGATTAGCACAGAGGCAATGTGCTTGTGACTGAATGGATGGAAGCCAGGAATGCTTCATTTCCCTTATCTCTGTGCGCTTGGCAGGTACGGGGGAAGAAAAAAAAAACACACTGTTAATTATCTTCTTCATTCTCTGCTCTGGAAAAGGAAAAGCTGACAAGTCTTAATCAGGACAGTTCCTACTTTGGATACCCTAAGCAGAGAAAGAGAGAGGGCACAAGAGGATGAGGAGAGAGAGAGAGAGAGAGAATGAGGGCGGAGAAAGAGATAGAGAGGAAGGGGGTGGAGAGAGAGAGAGAGATGGGGAGGGAAAGTGCAGGCATGATGGCGCAGTTCCAAGAAAAGATGTCTTGAAGCATTACTCTGTGAGCTCCACAGTACACGGGAGAGAGAGTGAGTGACTTGGTTGCATCACCTCTGGCTCCTCCTCCCTGTGATTTCCATCCATCTCTGCTTTCTTTATCCCCCAGAAAACATCCCAGGGATGAGACCATACAATGTACACATTTGGGCTCAATAAGCTGCACGGACAGGGGACCGAAACATGGCTTACTGTAACTAAACTCATAAACTGACTAGTACACATATAAACTGACTATATACTGTAACTAAACACATATAAACTAACACATATAAACTGACTAAACACATATAAATAGTGAGTGCTCTTCACAGCAGAACACACGTACAGTAGCCCATGGTGATCATGTCACAGCAGCAGGGATGATATTTCTCATACAGTAGCCCACACAGCCTAGAAACATCATGCATGTAGTAGGCTATAATTTTTTGCTTAAACTCATACTGTATCAATTAATTAGGCTCTGCAGTATATTCAGAGGTAATCTATCGCATAAGGAGCACTCAGTGGACACCGGATGAGAAACCTGTACAGTAAATTGAGTCATAGTGAGATGTCGGAAAGTGAGCCGCTCAAAATGTGAATATGAGATCATACACTTCTATGATATATTATAAAAGGAAGCCCTGTGAGAGCTGCATTGCTGTGTGCGCTGCCTTTGTGGCCTAAATAATTTAGAGCTATGCTGTCACGTCAAACAGATGTGTAGATCAATTATTTCCAAATCCCTAATCTATGCCAGGCAATAAAGAACAGCTTGATGAGTCTTGTGGAAGGAATAACATTTCAAGAAAGTAACATGACTGATCTGTAAACGAAGTATATAAGACATTACATTTGCATTACAGTCGTTTAGCAGACGCTTTTATCCAAGGCGACTTATAATAAGTGCATTCAACGTACAGGTAATCAAGTGTAGCCAACTAATGCTCACCAAAACTCATGTGCATCTCTTTCTAAATAAGCGTCTAAGAGCCTAACCAAGCACTAAAGTACAAGTGCTACAACAGCTAAGTACAAATACAATAAGTGCTAGGAGGAATGGTCAGCGTACTTCACTTCTTGAAGAGGTGAGTTTTCAGTCTGTGGTCAAAGATGGGCAGCAAATAACAGCAAATTCCAGCAAAATATTGCCCAAGAAAGCAATGTGTAGCTCTCGTTGTGGAGTGACACACATGACTAACAACATGTCGCTATGTTTGAAATACCCTTTCACAAAGTGAGGCATGTCCCTCACTGACCACCCCTTCCCTTGCATGCGGCTTTGACAGTGTCTTCCATTTCCATTCAATCAGTCCCATTCTCTGTATGTGGAGGCGTGCTAATGCTCTAAAACAAAACTTGTTGATTCAAATCCAATCAGACATTATTATCATACTCCAGACCAGCCAGAGGGCAACACCATTGAATCACCATTAAAGACACAGTGGTGGCGCCAACTCGGACTGTCAGGAATCTGAGTGTAACCCTGGACGACCAACTGTCGTTCTCCGCACATATCACATCCATTGCACGTTCTCGCAGATTCCTGTTCTATGACATCAGGAGCATTCGCCCTTTCCTCACTGACAAAATGGCACAGGTGCTCATGTAGGCTCTTGTTATCTCCCGCCTGGACTACTGCAACTCCCTCCTTGCTGGTGTCCTGGCGTCAGCGATTAAATCCTTAGAAGTTGTCCAGAAAGCTTTTGTTCACCTGGTGTTCAACCTCCCACACAACGTCCCACACAACACAACAACCAAGTTCTCCCACACAACTTCCCTTCTCCACACTGGCTCCTTGTAGCAGCTCGCATCCAGTTTAAAACTCTGGTGCTAGCCTACAGTGCAATGAAAGGAACCACTCCCTCCTACCTCAAGGCCATGGTCAAGCCCTATACCCCCTCCTGACCACTACACTCTGCTACCTCGGGGCGACTGCTATTCTTCACTTTGCCTTCAAAGTTAAATGCAATTATTGTAAGTCACTTTGGATAAAAGCGTCAGCTAAATGACTGTAATGTAATGTAACTACGTAAAATATCAAATCAAGTGGATAAGTTATGTATGAACCTGAAATGGAGCAGATGACAATAGCCAAGATCCACAAGTAAACTTTAGGTGCAAATTCTGCAAAGTAGGACACTAAGCTACTCCAGGCAATCCTATCTTTGAATCAGAGAAAAAAGCTTTTTGGATTCAACTTGGTTATATTCATACATATTCTATTTTGTCTGTGAGCCTGTGAGCCAGCTTTATGGTCCTATACTTTCCCAGACATGGCCTTGTAGGAAGATTGTCAGACATTGGCCATCAAAACCAGTTGTAGAAGGTGTGGGGAGCGCAGACCTCTGCCCATGTGCATGTTGTCAGCATGTACAGTGACATTAGGGTACCAATACATAGAAGAGACAAAATGTCAGAAATATACTGGTGGTGGTGGTGCATCACTGTTGCAGTATATGACACAGCTGGGGTTGGCCGAACGGACACTCTTCGGCTCTGCTCTCTAATGTATCTCAGCTACGGTACCTAGTACCCATATGTCAGTCTGGTCAATGTTAACAAAAGCGAACGATAATTTGTGGATCTGCACCATGATTTGGAACCGCTCCGAAATGTAATAGATAGATAGATATGAACTTTAATAATCCCTGTATGAGGACATCTCATATGCAGAATATCCATTATGAGATGCATAATGGATATGCAGAATACACATACTGTAGCATCATTGGGTCGTCCACAGATGGGCCTCCCATCTTTGTCTCCAGTTACCCTGGTCCTCCATACACCCAGCGATCTCATTGGTGGTCTCCACTCCCACATCCATCTTAATTATGTTCATTAATGTTTTGTTAGGACGCCCTCGCGACTTACGTTATGGATGCGTCATGGAGATGGCTCCCATAACATAAGCTTGCTGGCCGGAAGCTCACAGTGTCTGTATCAGTGCCCATTCTCCTTGCTGGTATCTTCCCACTCACCCTTGGCCTCTCTCTGTACAGATCTTCAATACTGATGTGCGCATTATGACTTATGTCCAGTGTGCTGCACGTAGCATTCTGGTGTAGCATCTGTCCAGCAACCTCTGCAGGGATTGGCTCAGGGTCCAGCACTCACAGCCATACAGGAGAACGGCCTCCACAGTGGCATGAAAGAAGTGGAGTTTGGTTTCACAGGGGAGGTTGGATTTCCACACGTTTCTCATGATGTTTAGAGCTCTCCACGTGAGCGCCTTCCTCACTTTGAGGTCCTGCTCCGTTGAGTTGACCCAAGAGGCCAGGTATTTGAAGTCCTCAACCATCTTCAGAGCAGTACCTTCAGCTGTCATTAGGGGCAGATGTTCCGGGGTGTTACAGGTGATGACCAAGACCCATCTTGGCGCATACCTTTTCCACTCTGGTCAGGAGCTCTTGTGCTTGCCTCACATGGTTAGATATCAGGCTGATATTATATTACATTATAAAGTATATTATATTATTATACTGATATTGTCGGCGTAGTCCAGGTCTATTAGTAAATTGAGGGTAACACCATAGGCCTTAAGGATTTTCTTTATGACGCCTCTGTGTATTGAGTCAAATGCCTTTTTGAAATCAATAAAACAGCACCGCTGTCTTTTAAAGTATCATGCGGTTGTACATCTTTGCAATGATACAGGTCAGGCTGATGCCGTGGTCGTTGTCCGGCTTTGAGAGATCCCTGGATTTAGGCACTGGGATGATGTTGGAGAAGGACCATATATCAGGCTTGTTATTTTTTATTAGGGCAAGGCTGCAGATGTCCAAGATGATGTCATCAAGGTCACAGTTCTTAAAGACCTCTGGGGAATGCAGTCTGGCCCAGCACTCTTTCCCTGCTTCAGAGTGGATTTCACCCTGGCGAGCCCCGCAGATGTAAAGGGGCCATTGCCAATATTGAGATTTTCGAGGACCGTAAGTATCTCCATCTCTGCTTCTTCCACTGTTGGGTGGGAGCCTAGGAGGTTCCTGAAGTGAGTGAACCAAGTGTTCACCCTCTCCACTGGGCTGTTGCCTGCGACACATTTTCCATCAGCTCCTCCTCTCTGATCTTATTGTAGGTACTGTATAGAAGAGCTGTTACTTTGCCTCATTCATTGCCCACTGACTGCCCATAGTCTTCTCTTGGCCAGGACATCGGCGAGGCTTCTCAAATCTTTCCCGTGCAGCTACAACCTCCAGATGCCTGGACATTGGGGAAGCTCTGGTCCTCTCCACCACTGGCACACACTCCCTGGTTGCCTCCACATGTGCTGCTACAAACCGATTGTACATTGCATTAGGACCTTCCTCCACGTCCAGCAATTGGAAGCGATTTCTCACCTCTACTGTGTATCTAGCCTGGAGGTCCAATCTTACTGAGAAAGTCTTCTAGTCATGCCGGGTCTTCAGATTTGGCTTGGGGACCCTCAAGCTCAGCCTCACCCTCATGGAAACCACTCGGTGGTCTGAGCCCACAGTGCTGAGGTGTAAGGTTCTGCATTTGTGACTAAGTTCCTCCACTTGCGCCTTACCAGTACAGTATGTACAGTTGTCTAGATGTCTAAACATACCGGAAGCCCAGTCCTGGAAGGCCCATCTCTTTCCTCTTCTTTTCTGGAACAGAGTGTTAGCATCCAGTAGCTCATGTTCCGTCAGAAGGGTCGCAAGAAGTTTGCCGTTTCAGTTTGTTGCATCGTGGTACGTGAAGCATGCATCCTCTGATCCGAGCCTTGTGTTGAAATCTTGTGTTGAAAGGAAGAGCAGAGATTGCAGCAGAGATTGCTACTCTAAAGTCCTCGTAGAGACTCTCCACTTCCTCAACTGGAGCCATGTTGGTTGATGAATACACAGCCATGATGGTAGTGACTGGGTTGCTGTCAAACCCTGCTATAAGGATCCTTGTGCTGTGATCCTGTGCTTTTGAACCCGAAGGAGAGCCCAGGAGTTCAGCATTAAACCCACAACACCTGCCGCTGCCTGGGCCTCATTGCGCCAAGTCAAGGTGATGAACGAGCTCCTTCCCACTCTGCTGTACATGATTGAGTCTGAGTTCTGGTGTACTCTCTGGTGCTCCTGGACACCCACAATCTCCACTCCACACTCCTTGGCACATTAGCAAATACGCATAAAATAGAACAAGGAATATACATCACATGCACACCTCCACAACACTCGGGAATGCTCAGGCACTGTTATAGAGGGATTCTTCCTTGGCCCATATGCTACGCCTCTCCACCAAGTTTCATTAAAATCGGTCTGTGAGTTTCCGCATAGTCCTGCTAATAAACTAATGAACACAGCCTCATCACCTCCTCCCCAGGGATAACTGTAACACTGTGATTGTGAACACCAGATCCAGATCTCTGTCTTCTTCACTGCCACTGTCTAGATGCCAAGCTCATCCTCCTGGCCTGACTCATCATCACTAGACCATGGTAAATGGACTGCACTTATATAGTGCTTTTATCCAAAGTGCTTTAAAATGGTCTCTCATCATTTACAGTTACACACACATTCCATGCCATGCAAGGTGCTAGAACCTGCTAATTGGGAGCAATTTGGGGTTCAATGTCTTGCCTAATAAGGACTCTTCGACATGTGGACAGGAGGGGCAGGGATTTGAATCGCCGACCCTATTGGACAACCCGTGTAGCCTACCTCCTGAGCCACAACCTTGACATACCATGTGGGGACTTACCATATAAATGAGCTCCCTCTTCAAATAAACTAAGACCACAAAATCCAGCATACATCTGTAATGTAATTCTGTATAAGAAAACGTCCCAGACTACAGTATTGTTCAGGAGTAGGCTAGTTACAAGTATACTGACACATTAAAGCTTCTGCCCTAAGAGCCTGTCTGATCTCCACTTGTTATGCAAACTTCTGACTGATCGGAAAAAGCTAATCAAACCAAATTCCTCCTCAGCAACTTCAAAGCGACTCTTCTGGAAAATTAAAGCCGTTCGCAGAGTCAAGCTGTCTCATCTGTATCCAGCATTTAATGCTGTTCCAATTGGTCTTTTTGAGTTTAAATTGATGTTCTGTCAGGCGATCTTCAAGGCGAGTGATAGTGTAGTACATGGCCATTCTGTCAGCCATTCAGCGACTATTATCTAACATCAAAAGACTGATGTGTCTGGGATGTAGCCTAACTGGGATATCACAGAATTAGTCCAACAATCTGATCTTAGGTTGCTAGCGTGTGACCCATGGCTCCTCCCCATGGGAAGGGATGATGCATTACGGGTTCAGAAAGCTCTCCTTTGCAGGCTACTGCAGCTGGAGGATAATCTCTGGGGAGGATGGGTCACGTCTTTCCATTTCATTTATCTGCCAATGATTAGACCTTGATAATCATTGGCAGTCTTTAATGAAAAGCAGAGACTTTTCCAATGACAGGGCACAGACAGATCTTCCCATCCTGGTCTGATAAGGCAGAGGTAGAATAGAAGACTGACTTTTTCTCTGGCTGGCGCTGACAGCCGGCCAATTAATGTTTTCCCAAGTCTGTCCTGTCATAACCACAGGAAAGCCTCGATAAGGGCCCTGCGATACATGACTACCTGCCAGGTTGGGCAGCTCCATACGGCACCATGATGATATTTTAATGTTTTGTCCACATTCACAGAGAACCCCACCTGATACAGCGCATTCATTTTCATGACAAATAATAATTTAATATCATTATGATGGACTTGATTGAAAAATCACGAATCATGTGTAGTGCCCTATGCAGGTCACATCCTAGTGCAGGTATCCTTCCTCTCTGGTTACTGATGATTATTGATTCCTCAGGGCCCAGTTAGGATTCAGTTTTTACAATTGATCATCAATCATGCCATGTTGTACGACTGCACTGCCTCCCTGGGAGTAAGGCCAAAGATCTGCAATTAGAATTGATGGCCTCTTTGATCTGGGCTTAATTAAAAAGATCTGTCAAGTTGGCCTCCTTGCATGCTGGAGTTACTACATTACGTTGTGTCAAGACACGGAACACCAGCACCACTGATGGCCAACCTCGGAGCATGTGAGAAGAGAACCAAGGGAAATTCAATTTTTGTCAATCTTTTTTTGCTTGATTTCATACCGCAAAAAAAAAAAAGAGTACACAAAAAATAAAGGCAAGGTCTCAGGGTAGTCTCACCTTTCTCTGTGATAAAGTCATTAAAAAAGGTCTAAAAATATATATTATAATATTTTTTTATATATTAATAAAAATATTTTATTCTAAAAAATGTATTTATTTATTTTGTAAAATAAAGGCTAAGCCTTTTTTAGGACACCAGAAAGCATGCTGAGGAGGTGAATTGTTTGGAGGGAGATAATATGAGATGTCGGCCTACATGTTAAATACTACTCTGTGGAAAACAGCATTCTCATCCTCTATACCCCTTGTAAGGAGGTACTGTAGAGATGATCATTATTGGCCAGAGGGCATATTTGTTGCCAGACAATATTTAACTCAGAGATCAATGGGTAGAAAGACCAGGAGTCACCCAGTGACAAAGGACAGTAGTTAGCATTCACATTCAGATAGTCAGATCAACACGTATAGGATGGCAAAGGTGAAAGACAAGGCATACACTATACAGCAAATGGCAGTGTTGTGGTGTGTGGTGTAAGCAAATGGGAAAAGTCAATCCTCCACAGAAAGCAATTGCTTAGAAGGGTGGGTGCTAACACGTTTCCCACCTTGTATCCACAATCCTCTTCAAATCTGATCTGATTTTTTTTTCTCCCTTGTAAAAAGCTGGTGGGTGACAGAGACATAAGAGTTGGTGTGAATACTTGGTGAGTTTCCAGAATACTAATCCCTCCCAGCCTGTCTGGGATGGCTCTCGCCTTCTGGTAGCTCTTACTGTGTGGTTTTACAGTGCAAACACAGCCCCTGTCAGAGGAAAGGTTAAAGGCTCTGTCTGCAAGCTGACTGTAGACTCGTCCATCATACTCCTCCATCACATACTGTAGGTGATCAAACACACTGCCTGAATAATACACGTGCTGAATATTAAAGGTGCACAAGGAAAGAATACACGCCTGTTGATATGTACCAGCTACACATGGCCACAAAGAAAACAGAAAAACTATATTTAAACATGCTAAAACATTAAGAATAATTGCAAAGGCTTAAGTTTCTACAGTACATACCTCCTCTGCAGGTGGCCATGTAAGTGACAGAACCGAGTGGCACTGCTGCTATTATCAGCTGTTATCAGACAGGCTGTGTTAGCATTAGCATATATTAGAATAACTCAGCATGAATGTTTCCTCAGAGATAATGAAGTCAGTGCACGGAGAAAGGGCACCTGTAACGGTGAGGAGGAAACTTGAAACGAGAACCTACTGTATCTGACCTACATACATGCACATCTGAATCTGAGTCATCTGCCTGACATACAACCACCGTTTACTTTGAACTTACAGTACTGTCTTATCGAACAGAGGCCAAAATTCACCTGCCTGCCCAAACCAGGTAGGCTGAAACCAATAGCTGAGGCCTTTAATTGTCATCCTTACTTTTGTTTGAGCAGAATGAAACGAAACAGTACAAATGTTCAGAAATTGTCATCAAGATTTAAAGCTGCAGTATGTAATTCTGCACTATGAGCCTCCTACGTGCCAGTTGCGAGCTAGCAACAAGGGAAAATGCTGTCTGCTAAGTTAAATTCAGTCTCCTTAACCTCACGGTGTGTGGGTTTAGGTACCCATGAGGCCCCATGTTGTTAATAGGATCTCAGCACGTGCTTTAAACCAGGTATAGCCACGCCTGCAATCTTTTTTTTGTTGTTGTATTTAATTGTTTTAACAATCCTTATAATTGCTGTAGCAGGGTCAAACAGCAGTCTAGCAAGACGTGTTTTTCACAGAGAAGCTCAATCACTTATCCATCTCGATTTATCATAGCAATAGCAGTATTAAAATGTTTCATATCTTAAAAAGATCTTGCATGCTATACCTTTAATTAAACAGCCTGCTCTAGGGGCCGACTTGTCATCTGCCTTTATAGGGACATCTGTCTGACACACTTGGCACAGATTTGATCAGGGCCTCTCTGCTTCCTGTCAACTGATAACCTGCACCACAGTGACCTTTTCATTAGTAATCAACATTAATATTAATACCCAGTCTTATACTTTGAAACAACATGAAGCAGGTGGTTTCCCATTGAATGCATTGAAGAACAGTTGTTAGTGTACTGCTATTGCTCCTCGGTCATGGTGACATCACCATGTATCAGATAGGGTTCAGGATTAGCTCGCTCCCCCTGCAGGACAAATCCATTTCCTAGTGTGATTAATTTCATTGTTGCTTGGGATATTTCTATTCTATTTGCCTCCAGTCCCTGGCTGATCTACACCCTGTTTATAATTCTGGTAAGGTTGCAGGGTTGTTAGGAAGCATAGACTCAGTCTGGGAATGCAATATGATAGAGGGCTTCTTTTTTGTGCATGGCTGTAAGCCAGCGCAGCATGGAGAGCAAATGTTGGGCTGTCCCTCCCTCCCTTCCCTTTTGACTTGGAGATCCCGTTCCCTTGTTGACCTGCAGTTCTATGTTGCTACCATAAGAGGCAGTGGTCCCAGAACATCAAAAGAAAACACTATGACACCATTGATTTTCAAGAGCTCCGGTGGTCTAGTGGTTAAGGAGCTCTTCTCCCATGCTGAACGTGCTAGTTCAAAACACACAAAACTCGTGGTGTGGACAGTTTTTTGTCACTAGATGTTATAGAAGCTATGTAAAAATGTGGTTACCTGGTGCTTGTATGTCAGTTATTGAATTTATGTGCAGTAATTGAACATTTTAAATACTCCTGTTTTGAAATTATACCTACAATATGTGTCTCAGTAATTACCCATTTACTGTTGGTAAACAATTAAAGTTGCACAGAGACGGACGTTTGAGATCATCTAACTTCCGTAGTTTGACGTATTTCCGACGCAAACAAGCTATGAGGGTGGGACATATGTTTAGAGGAATTTGATTGGAACATTGACAAGTGGGCGGGTTTTAAGAACTTTAGACAGATTCGATAGAAGGATAGCGTTGATTGACGGGTGGATGTCGTGAGATTATTGGCCTAAAATCTAAGGTTCCTGTTGTCGTCATTGCACATGACCTACCATTTTCCAGGAAGTAAGAAATGATATACTTTGATATAAGATTACAACAAAAGTAGAATTTTGTAATTTTTTTGGATACATCGTTGAATAGGTGAACACTATGACCAATTATGTGAACCAAAATGGGACAGAATGCTTTTTTCATTTCAGTGCGACTTTAAGGGCTGTGGTCATCTCCCTACAGTAACAGTTAACAGTAGCTGTTAACAGTAACAGTTAATAACATCAGAAGACATAGACTTAACTGTGGCTACATTACTTATGTAGCTAGCTACAGCAACCGAAAATATTTTCATTTCAGCAGCTTTCACTCCCAGCCAGAAAATGTCCACTAATTCCAATGCTAATTTTTCGCTGTGTTAAACTCCATTGACTTATGCTAAAAACTTTAGCGATCTAAAAGTCTGCGACTGTTGGCCTTCATTTTTGTGGGAATCTTTCAGGGCGGGCAGGAGGTTCTATTGCATTGCATTGGAAGCATTGGAATTGATATGTCCAGGCGGCAAGACCTATCTTAATTTATCAGACATTATTTCATGTCATTTCAATTCACAGCTATTTCAGTGGCATGACTAGCTTCCGTCCTACCAGTCCTGCACAGAAACAAGCCAGCCACGCACATAAGCCAGGCTGGACCTGGCCTGGTTCTTTCAGCAAAATCCAAAAACACCATTTAAGGGTGGCCTTATTGTGATCCAGTGTTCACTGGGAACATAATGCATTATTGTATTCTAAACCACAGTGAACATGAATCAAACTAGACACACAATATTATCGGCGCCGAGTATTATCAGTCAGATCATGGGAAATATATGTATATTGTATTTATCATGCATTTATCAATACATTTATGTTTATGTATTTATCATCTATATTAAATTTTAGTTGATAAATACAGCTGATAATAAAAAGCCAGTATTGCTTATCTTTGACAATTTTTGATCCGCAAAAAAAACAAACAGGTTATAAGGTGTGATATTAACATTTTCACTCCAAAATGTAGCAATGGTTTCCTTCTCCACTCCCCCGTCTCCAATCACCCATGAAATAGTGTATTCACTGATGGAATCTATCAGGATCTTTGGACTACATTAGAATTTCAATCTCTAGCACATCATGACCTTGACATCTATGTCAGAGGAGACAAAATATGTACCTGTAACTAGAAATGGTTCTCAGATAGCACAGACCTCCTGAATGCTCCCGAATGCATTTTGTGGCTCTGTGCGTGCCAAAATTGAATGGGTTCTAAATTGGCCCATGCTACAGCCCTCCACCGAGTTTCACGAAAAAGTGGTCTGCGCGCTTCTATAACATCCAGTAACAAAATATGTCATGGTACCTTGGTATGTCCACACCAAGGATTAAACAATCTTCGTGGTGATAGGCTGCGCACTATCCACTAGGCCACCGCTGACCTGGTTAATCTGTGGTCTTTTTGTTTTGATTTTCTGGGACCACTGCCTCTTGTGGTAGCAACATAGAACTGCAGGTCAACAACTGGCGGAGAAAGGGAGTAAGCAACAAATAGGCATTCCCTCTTCATGCTACGTCGGCTTACAACCAACGCACAAAAAGAACCAGCGTTCCTCCCTTTTTCTGAACCAAAATATCCCACATCTCTTTCAACTCCCCTGCAGGGGTGGTGTTAACAATTGTAAACATCCATCAGTTTTAGGGGGCCGTCGGTTTAGCATCAGCCTGAAGAATGAAATCAATACATGCCTTGGATTCGTTTGTCACCCCAAAGTAGGCTTGTTAGTGATGGGACGTATGAGGTCTGTGTGGTCCGCTTTTCAATTTCTTGCACCAGTGCCCTCCCCAGGGCTCCCAGAGTCTGATCTCTGGTCTCAATTCACCATTCTGGATAGGGCCTCTTTGTTACTGCATGTGGTGCTACTTGCGTGCCTGGTTTAACCGTCTCCCTCAGCAGTTCTGTGAACATGGTGAATCCCTGAGGGCTTAGGTTTATTGAGCTTGTCTGACATAGGCAGATCATATTTGCAGTGCATCAACATCAAACAAAAAAGTAAACTTAGTTATTTGAGTAAATCTCTGAAATTGCAATTGTGTGCTCAAAGAACTAAAACTAACGTAGACAAAACAGCACCTGTCAAAAAATGCTTTTGTGCCAAGAGAAAACCTACTTCCTGTCCCAAGCACAGCAGTTACTTCAAAATCCAATCTACCCAGAGGACGGCAAACTACGCTCGTGTTTCAGCCAGAGATACGATTGGTTGGTTCATTCTATTTATATTCTGCAATTCAAAACCCATCCAATAAATAGGTTTACTTTGACATTTGACAAAACGGGTTAACTTCGTTATCAACATTGAGCCGTAGCATGGAACGGTAAGGACCCAGATTTCAGAGTAGCTCACTGCCTGCAGGGCACTGAGTAGGCTACTCCGGGTCGATTGGATCTAGGCGTCACCTACTGTACACACATCGACACATGACATGCAGAGTGGTTGCTTAAGTGTTGATCGCCCTAGTTTAGCCTTGCATTAGCCTCGCGTCACCAGGCTCCCCAAGCCTTAAACGAGCCTGTCCGTCCCCGAAAATGGCCCCATTAAAATTCTGCGCGAATATTTCGTGGTTGTTCACTGACCTTCCCTTTACCCAGAGAATATACGCTGCTGTGTCCGCCGGATTTCAGGCTGTCGAAGCAGCTTGGCTGTATGACTGTGACATTCAGGAGCTGCAGAGAGTCAAGAATGCTACAGGAGTGGAGATTGTCCTCATAAACACACCATCTGGTAAGGAAGAGAGAGAGAAAGTGACATTTGAAAGCTGTAATCAACATTGCGCAGGGTCGCCCCTTGCTGTCCTGCAATTAAGCTACTGTGCAAATAACCACATTTGACCAATTTGCTGTCATTAGAGAGAACAATTACTTCATGTTTTTGCTTTGTCTGTAGGGGATAATACGGCTGGTGAACTTGGCCTCGGAGCTGTTCCTGGGAAAGAGGCAGAGTTCAGGCAGGGTCTGGATCTCGCTTTGCGATATGCAAAGGCTTTGGACTGCAGGAGGTGAGGAACTACGGTCACGAGTTCAGCTGTAGTGCATGTGACTAAGGCGACAAAAAGTTTCACAGTAGGCCTTTACACCTTGCTATTGTCCATTCGATTAGACACCTACCCATCAGTGCTGAACCTAGTAAAAGAGTGGGAGTTCAGACATATATTATGTTTAATCAGGATCCACCTGATGGCGGGGAGGGTACCTGCAGGGGTGGACCGATCTGCTGTTGCTGCGGAGATGGAGGCCACCTTTGTGCAGAACCTGAAACATGCTGCAGCTGTCCTGTCAAAGGTGCCACCTGTTTCAGCTCAGCTAAATACCCAGTGAGCCAGTCTATATCACTGTCTGTCACACATACTATACTGAGCTAAACACCCAGAGAGAAGGCCTACACTGTGTCACACATTCTATACTATATAAGCTTAACACCCAGAGAGCCAGTCTATATAGCTTATATAGTAGTACGGTATGTGTGACAGACCGTGATATACTGTAGATATCACTGTCTGTCACACATGCAATACTATAGAAGCTAAACACCCAGGGAGACAGTCTATATCACTGTCACACATACTATTATACTATATAAGCTAAACACCCAGCGAGTCAGTCTATATCACTGTCCTATACTATAGAAGCTAAACACCCAGAGATTCAGTTTATATCACTGTCCTATACTATAGAAGCTAAACACCCAGATATTCAGTTTATATCACTGTCCTATACTATAGAAGCTAAACACCCAGAGAGTCAGTCTATATCACTGTCCTATACTATAGAAGCTAAACACCCTGTGAGTCAGTCTATATCACTGTCCTATACTATAGAAGCTAAACACCCAGAGAGTCAGTCTATATCACTGTCCTATACTATAGAAGCTAAACACCCAGAGAGTCAGTCTATATCACTGTCACGCATACTGTTGTTGTGGTGGTGTTCTCATCTCTATTCAATTCTGATGTGGTCTTGTAGTTACAAGCCTGGTAACCTGGAAAACCACACTATATCTTGGTGGTGCATGGTCAGACAAAATGTATGACAAAGTATTTTGATTAAAGCTGCATTTATTGATTTTATTCACATTGTCGTTTGTCAAAACCAATTAAAACAACCTGATATCAGATTGTAAGTCACTTTGGATAAAAGCATCTTCCAAACGATTAATGTAATTGTTTCATTGAGCCATCAGCATCCTATTTCAATAACCCATCCCTACCGGTTACCTGGCTGTTGTTATTCCATTATTTCTGTCTGTGTCGTCAGTAGCCAGCTGGACCTTTGTTCCTAACTCTCTGAAATGATCTCTTTTAGGAGGGAATTACTGGCTTGATTGAGCCCATCAACACAAAAATAACAGATCCCCGGTATTTCCTGGACTCTCCACATCAGGGTAAGGGCCCTAGGTCCTTAGCTATGTAAAAGTCTCAATTGCTGACACTACACGTTGAGTTGAACTGTTGTTTACCTACACTATTTGTGTATAATGTTTGACACTAGCAGCTGAAATTCTGCAGAAAGTTGGTCACCCGAATATTAAACTGCAGATGGTGAGTACCTTCCACAAACCGTCTGCAAATTGTTTGTGTAACTGAAGCTCACTGACCGTGGTTGTTGTTGTGTCTCTTTGTAACAGGACATCTTTCACTGGCAAATAATGGAGGGCAATCTCACTCAAAACATTAAGAAGTATTTCCCCCTAATTGGCAAGTTATTTCTGCATGGCTTACTTTTCATCAGCATAACACCAGAAACTACCTCACCTCGTAGGATTTTAGAATAGGTGATGTTTTAGAAAAGAAAAAGGAGGAGGCATCATTAGCTTGAACATTCTTCCTGTCTCATTCGCAATACTCTTGCAGGTCACATTCAGATCGCACAGGTACCGAGTCGTAATGAGCCAGACAGCGCCGGGGAGCTGAACTTCCCTTATCTCTTCAATACACTGGAGGAACTGGGCTATCAAGGATACATCGGCTGTGAATATAAGCCCTTAGGTGAGGGCTAGCTATCTGACTGCTTCCATTTTGTAGACCTAGAAATAATGTTTAATAAAAAAAATGTATGCAGTTCAGATGCCATCCACCGATAGTGAGTTTCTCATTATGCGACAGTAACAGATACAGTACATACAGGAAATCCTTGGTGATTACCACTAAAATGTCTTGTCGTTCCAGAGTCTACACATGCCGGTCTAGGTTGGCTGCAGGATTATTGGAAGCGCAACAAGTGAGGCCGGTCATCGTCCATTGTCATCACTTGGCTGACCCCCCCCCCCCCCCCCCCCCCGGAGCCCTCCAGGTCCCTGAGGCCTCCTGGCTCCCACATCCCCCCTTCCCTCCTGCAGCAAGGTCTGCACCCCAACTGCCTCCATTCCTGGCCTGACACCACCCCGTCCACAGAGCAATACAGCTGGGGAAGGGTGGGGGTTCATTTAACTGCGGAGTAAACATATTGTTTGGAGAGTGGTTTGAAAAGCAAGGTTAACAGCAGTGTGATTATGTTGTTTGGTATGAATATGTACTTACCTTTTGAACAGTAATGGCCAAAATGTACAGTACTGTACTCCGGAATTGTTCCGTTAATCGTAATTAAAGCTGATTTGTAAAATAATGATGGTGGCTTCATTTAATTTCTTGTCCTCCAGGGCGGTTTCTTAATAATACTGTAGCTGTCAGGCAGGCATAGTTGTTGAAAATAACGGTTGAATCAGTTTATCATCGTTTTATTTAGCATATACATACAAACCCATCTGTATAAACATATATACAAGTTTCAGACAATTTCACTAGGATTATTACAGTTTTAGAACACCTACAGTATGGATAGCTAGCCTAACTGCTCACATCTTTCATCATTATTAACATCAGTTTTTAATATCCAGTGTATTTTCACTTCCTAAGATATACCAAAGGTAAACTGTCTTGTATAATATGTAATTATTCAATCCTTCATTTCACGAGAATGACCTTCAAACATTCCCAAACTTTTTGGTTTACTTGGAGCGAAATGGAGCAAAGTAATGTGGTCTTCCAATAACATCAAGAACTGGTTGTACTGTATGGTTGTGTATTTGTTATTATTGTGGTACACTTGACAAGCTGGTCCTAGACCTGTCCAAACCCCTACCTCCTTGTAAACTGAGGTCTGGTGACCAGCTACACCCTCAACAAGAAGTCAAATTGTATTTTCCAGAATTTCCCAGTGCATTGTTGAATTAATCATCTCTTTAGAGCATAGTTAGAAAATAAAAAAACAGGCACTTTTGGGATGAAGATATGGCAGTGGGACAAATTCAATAGCATGTTTGACACTTAAAAATATCAAAATATTAAATAAAAACAAATAACCCAACACTGCAGAAATGACAGTTATTCATCACACCTGCAAAAGATTGGATCATGTGCTGTGGTACAGCTAGCCTGGAAGCCAGTCTTTCTCGCAACAAAAAAATTAAAATGAAACATTTTGCCGTACATCCGTGTGGAGAACGTGAGCTCACACGATCAGGGCAGCGACGCCAGTCTATGGCACGGCATGAGCAACTAGGGCAACACAAGGCACGGTATCCAAGAGAAACATTCACCTTCACATGTCTGTACTTTGAAATGAAACTAAATTTGAAATGAACGACAGGACAGAAGCACATTTTCCTGTTATACATTTCTAAAGCAGGCCTGCATACTACTGCTACTGTCCAATTCAGTGTTGCTAAGTGAGATCCACATAAACAATGATAAAACAGTAGTATGGCTTGACAAAACCAGTCTCACTCCCTTCTCTACCAGAGCACTATCACCCTTTAAAGGTCAGCGATACGCTTAAGAAGATGGTATTCAAAGGGGCAAATTGCATAAATAATACTGCACAGGTGCACAGTCAGGTGCTGTGCGGGTCTTGGGGGGTCTGTCACTGTGAGGTAGCGTTCACCTGAGCCTCAGTGTCAATAAAGTGCCGTCTTTGTGGCCAAAAGCCCACTGAGAGCATCCCCACCCCAACACTGGCACACATGAGTTTCATCTCTTCAATTCCCCTGTGAACAAGAGGAATTCTTCAAGTACAATTACGATCAGTCACTGAGGTGGTAGACCTTAGTGTGCTTCTACACTACCCCTGCCCAGGAAGCCTACAGTATGCACGAGGGAGCTACAGTGACTGAGTAAACCACTAGTGAAGCGCAGAGATGGTCTTTGACCTGGCTGTGTGTACCCAGAACTCCAGAGTCCGGTCTGTCTTGTCCGGTTGCTGCTGGGTCCTAGAGCAAGCCAGCCCAGAGGTTGTAGCAGGCCGTGTTGATCACAGACTCCAGGTGATGGTACATGGACACCAGCTGGGGGGGGGGGCTGTTGCTAGGCTGCGGTTGAGATGGCAACGGTTCCCTGAATACAACTTTGAGGCTCTGGGTGGGTAAGAAAGAGGGATGGAATTCAGCGTCCAGTCACATTCTAGGATCCGGATCCTGTGTTATGCTAATGTGAGCTGGGGCTCCAGCAGCTAGGCTTGTGTCAAAGCCTTGACTTCAGCAGAGAAGCACAAGCCTACAGACTTCAGGAAAGGTTACTAATCAACACGCAAGCGTGGCCACAGAGTCACCCCTACAACACTGAAGACAGATATGCAGTAATTGATCTGCAGCGCACGATAAGAAAATAACATTATATATATATATATATATATATATATATATATATATATATATATATATATATATGTAATGTACTGTCTTTACTATGTGGGCTACGAGCCTGTAATAAAGTTTATATATAACGATGACTCACCGTTTTTCCTGCCTGGGTATCAAGAAAGACCAAGACAAAGCAGTCAGTAAATTTCTGGTTTAAGACGGCCTGAAACACAAAGAAAAAGCAACTGTAAATTATACTGCAATAACAGTTACTTAAAATTCCACACCCCTACGGTCCTACAGATTAGCTTGGATCTATAATAGAGAATATTTAATAGATGTGCCATATTCAAGCTGTATGTTGTTATGGTTGGATAGACTATTTTCTATTCTAACAATGGAGTTGTTCTTTATCACACTTCGAGGTGTTGCGTCATCATCATGGCAATCTCCAGAAGTAATTACAACCTTAGGAAGAGAGTAACCTTCTGACACGGTGGAGGAGCCAACACTATTATTTCCCTTAAGACTCCGACAATCCCCCCTAGAGAGCCTCTTTTCATATATATATTTTTTTCACACAGCTTGCTTTCTTACATTTTTGAATGTATAATTATTTCTTATGCTTTCAGTAGCTTTTCCCCCCAGTTACATAAACAAGTATGGAGCCTGAGGACAGTTGAGTTTAAATTAGGACGAACCCATCAAAAGACTACCTCTCACTGAGACTGTCCATGTTCCAAGTGATACTAGCACACATCCTAGTACGTAGGTGTCTCTGATGCTGTTGCAGGCAGTCATGATGCGCTTTGACTTATAAAAGCAATCCCACTAAACTAAAAGGATGGGAATAGTTAATTTTTTCTCAGTAGCAGCTTGTCAAATATGTTCCTACATATCTATTCCTATTCTGGGTCAGATCGGATCAGCTGAGGGGGTAGCTGGGGGTTTTCCTATAAATAGAGGTGTGCTCCACAGGAAGGGGGGAGCTTTGACAAATAAATATATATAACAGCCTTGTATCTGTTCAATCACATTAAGTAGCCTAAGTGTAGCATGAACTTTAAGTTTTCGTTGTTGTTCTCAATTATACTTGTAACGTACAGTAGGTTTCCTCATTTTTTTTTAAATAAATAAAAATAATTAAAATTGAATTTGGAAACTCCAGCGACGCCATTTTCATATGGGACGACCCCACGTGGAGTCGAGACCGCTCGTCTGAGAACCTCTGCCTCGGATGACTGGTTGGGCTCTCAAGAGCCTGGTGTGGAAGACTGTGACGGTGCGACGGTGTCTTTTCTCTCTCACCAGATACTGAACTCCGCTGTCATCAAAGTGTCGGCAGCTCTGTGGGAAGCGGGACAGCAGCACTTTGATCAGACTCTGGTACCAGCTGGGGCTCATCGTCAGGAAGCAGTCCTGGGTCCAGAGGGGTTAGGGTTATGGTTAGGCTTCACCTTAACTGAGACCAGGCACATGCCAGCTACGGTACAGTGCAAGAGCTTGGAAGAGCAGTCGCAAATTGAGCAAGGCAAAAAGCAAGAAGAGAAAAAGTGTTAGAAGGAAATTATTCCCCCGAATTAAAAACATGAATAAAAGATGATTCGGCGATGATCCGGTCCCTGGCATATGTCTGTGTAAAACACCAAACGATGCCTGTGAAGGATCCACAGCAGGGGTGTGCTACAGGCAGCGTTCCAACCAGGCGACCCCTGCGACGCTACGGCGCCCCCCCCCCCCCCCCCCCCCCCCCTCCTCCACTCTGCTTCATCTGAGCTCCCTCCCCAGGACCCCTACGCTTCTCATCACTGGCATGACAAACAACAACTACATTTTCATTTTTAATTAGACATTTTCGACAACAGAATTTGATAATTGGCAAGTTACGATACGATAGCCTTTTATTGATTGAAGTGTCTCAATCATCTAAAACTATCTGTGCTATAATAAATCGTACATTATGAATCCAAAATAGTAAAATATGTATGGCATCAACATCAGTCAGTATTAAAAAGTGCAAGTAGAGGGAGGCAGAGGGGAGGGGGGTGTCAGGGCACACATACAGAGACAGACAGAGAGCAACATCAGTCAATGGGAGAGGTCCTTGTTTGTACAGTTTGATGGCAGATTGCATAAAGAAGCATAGAAACCGGTCTGTTCTACACCTGGGGGGGGGGGGGGGGGCCTGTCGCTGAAGGTCCTCCTCATCAGCATAGAGAGGGTGGGAGGGGTTGTTAAGGATGGACAACAGTTTGTCTCTTGTCCTCCTCTCCACCACTGCCTCCAAGCTGTCCAGTCCCTGCCCAACAACAGAGCTGGCTTTCCTCACCAGCTTGTTGAGTCTGTTGGACTCCCTGACCGTTGCGTTGTTCCCCCAGCACACCACAGCAAAGACCAGCACACTGGCCACCACCGACTGCTAGAACATTCTGAGCAACCTGCCACACACATCAAAGGACCTGAGCCTCCTCAGAAAGAACCGTCTGCTTTGACCCTTCCTCTATAGGGCCTCGGTATTCTCTGACCAGTCCAGCTTGTTATTTAGGTGGACCCCCAGGAACTTGCATGACTTCGCCATCTCCACCTCCTCCCCCCTGATGTTTGACGGGGGTTGGGTGAAGCCTCCTGCGTCAACGGGAATCCACCACCAGCTCCTTGGTATTGCTGGTGTTGCTGGAGGTGGTTCTCCTCGGCCCAGCACACAAACCTCTCAACCTGAGCTGTGTACTCTGCTTCATCATCTCCACTGATGCAGCCAACGATGGCGGAGTCGTCCGAGAACGTCTGGAGAGGGCGTGTCCCAGAGTTGTGTTGGAAGTCTGTGGTGTACAGGGTGAAGAGGAACGGTGACATTACAGTTCCCTGGGGGGCGCCAGTGTTGCTGGTCACCACCTCTGACTGGCTGCCCTGCAGGCTAACATACTGTGGCCTGTCAGTTAGATAGTCAGTAATTTTTGGATGCCTGAACAATGCAGGAGGTCTTCCAGAGTTGGGGCACTATCTTCAGTCTCAGGGAGAGGTTGAATAGGTGCTGGAAGACTCCAGCCGGTTGGCCGGCACACATTTTCAGCACCCTAGGGTTGATGTTATCGTGGCCCATGGCTTTCCTGATGTGGAGCATTGACAGCTCCTTCCTCACCTGGCCCTCGGATATGAATCAATCAATCAATCAAAGCTTTAGGTTTTTCCACCCAGGGGCCAGATAAGTGAGCTGTAAAAATTCTTCCCTGACCCCTCTCAACAAGGCGATCGAGCCTGGTGGGGTCGGGGGGAGGTGATGGAGTGGGTGGGGGGGATGTGGGAGTGAGTTGGAGATGGGGGAGAGGGGCAGGGCACGTTAAAATCTGTTAAAAAATACATTCAGCTCATTTGCTCGTTCCTGCCCCCCTACTGTGTCCATGCCAGACTTCCTGGTCCCTGAGATTTGTCTCAGCCCATCCCACACCCCTCTGGGGCTGTTGTTCTCCAATTGACCCTCAGTCTTCCCCCTGAAGACGCACTCAGCCCTTCTCAGCTCTCTCTTCAGCTCCTTCTGAGCCAGCCTGACTCCCTCACTGTCCTTAGCCTATTGAGAAGGGCTTTGATGTCCTTACTGATCCATGGGAAATACAAAACTAGCTGACAGTTCACAGCTTTGATTACACTACGCAGTACATTACTCTCTCTGGCAAGGCCCGCTCACCTTGGCACACTACCGTTTTACTTTCAAAGTCAAGTTTTAAGACATCTGGAATGTCAAACGACTCGCATCTTCATTAAGAATCTGAAGCTTTTCACTACTTTTGCAAAATCCCCAAAGTAAAATCATTCTCCGGTGATGGGAATCGGAAGACACTTTGCACTTTCCAAATGTTGTTCGATGTGGTTCGGGATCTAATTGGAAGGGATTCTCTTGATCTGCGAATGACATACTGAAGCAGAGCAGACCCCTGGGAGTCTCGTCTCTCCTCTCAGTGAGAACACTAGACTTTTAACATGCCGACGGTGAGGCGGATATACAGTATAAGTAACTCAGAGCACTACTGTATAAGCATTTCAGCATAACCTAACTGTATTGAAATCAGTAGACAGCGTGAGGCGAGAAATGTCTGGATTAAGCCGGTTGGAATCGATGGGGATCATCAAAAGCATCTCTATTCTGTCTTCGTAAGACAGGATGCAAATTGTGCCGTCCTGTGGTGACTGTGGCCTGCAGAGACTGTCGAATAGAGATCTGAGCGGAGAACGCTGTGTAAACAATGCTTCTCTTCAACGCCTCGTACCGCAGCGGAGTACATCTAAACTGGCATGTCCGCCCACTGCGCATGGACACAACAGCGGCCCTGTCTTCATGTTGCTGTCAGGTTTACACCAGCAGGATAGCGTCGGGCAGATTACGGATTCGCCTGGCAGGGTTCTGTACCTGGGGTCTTTCAGAGCTGTCTGTCAAGGAGGCCCCGCAAACAGCCTGTGTTTGAGAAACGTGGGCTTGAAGAGGGCGCTCGTGACCGCCATGTTCCTCTCCAGCACACGTAGGAGCCCCTATGATTATAAGCTCAATGGCTCCTTCAATAGGCAGAAGCCGAAGACATTAACCTCACATACCGTCACCCCCACTTAAAGCCTGCTGTCATCTGAAAATCACACAGATAACAGCTCCAACGTGCAACAGGAGCCGGGTACTTGAACCCGAGTACAAAGAAAAATAATTGGAATCACTGTGCTCTCAGGAAAGGCCATATGGATCCTTCTTCCACAAAGACAACACGTGAGGCCATACTAGGCACTGTTAACCCCTACCACACTGAGATCTGCATGTACGGCCTATCCGTATCCAAGCGTGGTCCAAAATCCGACCGCAGGAAAAGCGACGGGGGGGGCGATGGAATCTGCGGCGTGGCGGTTTGCGCTTACCAGCTGGGGGTCGATCTCCCCGATGGAGCGGCTCAGCACGGCGTCGAGCAGCTCCTCCAGCTCGCAGAAAGACAGCTTGCTCAGCTTCAGCTTGTCCAGGTGCTCCCCGTGGAAGAGCCGCCGCCACAGGTTGTCCCGGCGGCAGTGGCCCATGGCCTGCTCCACGCTGCTCTGGATCTGCCTCCGGGCGGCGCTCACCTCGCAGCTGAGCAGCGGGAACAGAGGGGAGGGGTAGAGCAGCCCCTGGGCCTCCGCCGCCCCAGAGCCCGAGGACCCCACCAGGGGGTAGAACTCGTTGCCGTCGCTGGGGGCGGAGCCGGCGGCGGCGGAGGGGGCCGTCTCCTCCCAGAGGTCGGGCTCGGGCTCAGGGTCGCCGTCGCCGCGCGCCCCGCCCGCCTCGGCACGGTCCGGCGCCGCCCTGCCACCCCCCACTCCTCCTCCCGGGTCGCCGGCGTCGCGGTGGATCTGCGGGAGCTTCTTGAAGCGCCGCATGTCGGCGGTCAGCCGGGGGAACAGCTCCCGCTGGCTGGTCATGATCACGTAGTAGCGCAGCCTGGAGACACGGCAGACACACACACACACACACACACACACAGTCACGGCGTCTCGCGCACAAACACGGAGGCGCTTCTGTGCTGAGCTGTTATGTAAAAGCTTTCCCCCCCCCCAGGGCATGGCGGGCGCACTGCCCCGGTCCGACCCCTGCGTTGGTAATTATTTCACCCGCTGCGAGCCCTTTAATCCACCCTCTCACATCTCCTCACCTCAGCAAATGTCTCTCCCCCTCCGACTGCTCCTCAAAAGGAACCGCGTTATGGCACACCAGCAGGGACACATCAAAGTCGTCATGGTGACGGAGGCCTTCCAGATCCTTGTAAGTGCCAGAGCTAAAGAAAGAAAGAAAAAAAAAAGACGAAAGGGGCTCATGAATTTATCATCTCTCCCGGCCAAGTCGAGGGAGGCGGCGGTCGGGTGTGGGCGGGGCCGAGCCTCACCTGTTCCAGAGAGCCACCAGCGCGTACTCGTGGAGGTCGGCGTTCTGCGCCCCCTTCTTGGTGTCGGCGGTGGCGGCCTTGGACATGCGCAGGGGCTTCATGCCGTAGGAGCCGGCGTGGTCGGTGATGTAGTTGTACAGCTGGTGGGCGGTGATCATCCCAGTGGAAATGGAGAAGCTCCCTGTTGGGGGAGAGCCAGACAAGGATCGGTGCAATTACCGCAAATACACACTGGGATGCTTCATTGTTGTCACACTTAAAAGGGGAACTTCACTCAAAGTCAATTCAAATTAAAGGGGCACTTCATTCATATCAATCCATTATGCATAATGATGTAAATATATAATTTGGTCTGACCCTGATAGCTATAGCTTTTTCTGCAAACTCAAAGTAAAGGACATTGCACATTACTAAATAGTGTTCATCAATGAAATAAATCATGCATGATGGTTTGATATAAAACGAAATACAAGCACTAATCACTGTGACACACTAATGGAAAGCAATGAGACCACACTTAGCGCAGAGGGCAATAACGCACGGCGTGGCGTCGAGGCGGACCACTTACCCTGGAATACGTGGTTGCGTCCGAACTTGGGGATGTCGGGGTGGTGCGCGATGAAATCCTCCAGGAAGCCAGTGAGCTGGTAACCCTGGCGCAGGGTCATGTGACACCCGTCGAGGTACTGGTGCACCACGCGCAGGTGGAAGTCGTAGCTGAAGGAGTGCACGTGCATCAGGTCCCGCACCTTGTCGCACTCCTCGGTGAAGATCATGGAGAGCTGAGGGAAAGGGCGACAAACGCTCACTGCCTCGAGGACCGCTACGCGGCTTAGCAGCCGCCAGCGGGCGTCCGACGCCCTTCTCCCGGGGAAGATAACCCTCGTATGAAAAGCGGCTTCCGTTCTCCGAACCCTCGAAGTCAACTCATTCATGCAAAGTACCGAAATTCCCAGATTAGATCGCGTCAGACCAACAAAGTTATGTTTCTAAGTTCCTTAGGCTCAACTGCCTGAGTTGCTAGCTGTCTACTATTCCTCTGTAGCATTCTTTCCATCTTGAATGGAATACCACCTTCTTGCTGTTTCGGCTGCTCCGAGCTTCGTCTGCCGTCTATCCAACAAACTGTGCCTTGAACTACAGGAAGTGCTTACCTCTCTGCTATTCCCAGAATTCCTTTGTGACGGCTTTATGTAAGCAGTTGTGATATCAATCGACTTCATAATTGTTTCTTAGTTAATTTAATCAAACATCAAAGAGGGGCTTACAAAAGCACTAATGGCAAATGCAAATGATTACACTTAGAGGCTGGAGTAAGTGGTGATTACAGCACAATACGAGGGGTTTGGAGGGAGGGAACTAAATACTGTTGCTGTAGTTGCTTTCATCCTGAAATTTGCCCGGTACAAACGCAAATGTCTCTTACCAAACCAACTTCTGTGAACGCTGAAGGCTTTAGGTCTACGCAAAGGAGCTTTCTTCGAGTCGGTGTTACGAGGGAACGTTCGCCACCTCATGTGAAGGCGTCTGTGAACGGGACTGGCTGGTATTTAGGCTACAGGCGGAAGGGCTGAGGCCTTCATCGGCGTTTAGATCACACAGGGGAGAGGGAGAAGCGCTCTCCGGCGGGCAGCACGAACCGAAGAGAGGGACAAGATAAGGACACCGTAGTAGTGGACGCCTGGGGGGGGTGGACGCCTGGGGGGGGGGGTGAGGAAGCCGGGGCTGGTTGGTTGGTTGGTTGGTATAGCGGGGCTGTTAACTTCTCTGCTGGTCTTTCTTCCCCAGTAGCGTTCCAGAGACCTGCAGCCCAATTAACCATGCCCTCTGACCTCCTCTATCTATTCTACAGCATTGGGAAGCTATTAAGGGCACACGTCTGACTTAAGCAGCGATTCAACACACGTTAGGAAGGACCTGTTGACCGGTAAGTCAAATTTCTGTTTGAAAGTATTAAAATTAATTGCCGTCTCACTTGCCAACATTCATATTGATCTGGAAAATGAATGTGTATTCAACTTTGAAACTTTTTATTTGAAAACTGTTTCAAAGTGTCCACGGGTGCTAGTCGAAAACTACGGACAGAGAAAAGGAGGAGGTTGAATGTCAGTAAGCCTCTGCAGGACGAGCCTTGTTCAAGGAAAACCAATGCAAGAGAGGAATTAGAATCATCGATGCCAACCACAAAGCAGAGAAGAAACGAAAGAAGCTTATTGGAGGAAGAGAGGGAGGGCCGGTCGTGATTAGACGCTGACAGCAGACATGAAGACCCCCCGCAGACTAAACGTTCTCGTCCGCTTGAGCAGCTCCTCCCGGCTGAAAAGGTCACCGACGGTGTTAGAGCGAAGGTGAACGGACGCCGAGGCGTCATGGCCATACGGACCTGTCTTACCCGGGCCTGCCCTGAACCTCCTAGCCACTCGGGATGTGCTTATAGAGAGAGCGCCTTTTGAAATCGCAAGACACACTCGAATACAGCTTAAGGGGGGCGAGTTGTCTCGCTCCAGCTCCGAGCTGCATACAGAACGCAGGGAAGAGAGGGATCGACCCTGCTGCTGGAGGAGGGGGGGGGGGGGGTTATTCTCCAGCCGCACGACAGACAGGAAGAGGACTCACAGCGAGAGCACGGAGGGCCACAGACAGCCAATCACAAGCGTCGGCGCCCGCTTCCCCAGCAGCGAGATGGGAGACGGGGAGCCGGCCCCCCACCCTGGCCCCAGCCCACCCCTGGAGAGGCGCGGAGTGAAATTAACCCAGGGTGACAGGATACGCCACTAGAGTGAGTCAGAGCCGAGAGCCTGCAGAGAGCAGGCCGCGCCAACGACACAGACTCAATCAGACAGAGGAAGCCATCACAATCCCAGAGAGAGAGGGGGGGGGGGGGGCAAAGAGAGAGAGAGATAGAGAGACAAAGAGAGAGAGAGATAGAGAGACAAAGAGAGAGAGAGACAAAGAGGGAGGAAGGGAGAGAGGGAGAGAGGGAGCGAGAGAGAGATCGAGACCAGGATCGGAGGCAGCAAGCAGAGGGAGGAGGAGGGGGTGGAGCCTGATTGGAGGGAGACACCCCGCCCTTGGGAATGCTGGGACATACCGAAGAGTCAGAGACCGCTGTGGCGTCTGGGTACGGCTTGCAACGAGGTTTGGTGAGGAGGGTGCCCTGATGGAGAGAGGATATGAGATGGGACTAGACAGACGAGACACACACACACACACACACACACACACACACACATACACACACACACACACACACACACACACACACATAAAGTACATACTACAGACACACAGGAAAGGAATCTAGGGGCACTCATGCAGACAAAAAACAGAAGTGCTGAGAGTGACAACAAACAAACACACACACACACACACACACCCACACACACACGCACACACGCACACACACACACACAGGAATAGCAACAGTATTGGGATCTATTACAGCAGGACAAACAGACATGATGTGTTTGTTTACACATGGATTAGGTAAGAGTGATGGGAGGTGGTGGTGGTGATGGGGGGGTGTGACGGTGGAGAGGGGAGATGAGGATCAGGCTAACGCTGGTCAAATATCGCCCAGCGCCAACACCAGCGTGACCGAGGCACAGTTGGACCGGCAAGAAATCCACAATCCACACGGCGTACACACACAGTACTCACAGACGCCTCGTCTCGTCCAATCTAGCACTCAAACAAATATCTCTGGCGACCCGCTGTGCATGAAGATGAACTCAACTGCCTCTCTTCAAATTATGGTGATTAAAGTGTCATTTGTCTGCTTCCCCATTCATCACTTTTAGGCGTTTGGTAACGGCGGCGCAGAGTAAACACGGGGATGACACCTCGTCCACCGGCCGCGTCGCGTTCCATCGCGGTCAACCCTCCGGCCGAAGACTGATCCGTCACAAGAAGTCTTTGTGTGTGTGTGTGTGTGTTGCGCGTGCGATAGCGTTGCTATTCGCCGTTCTCCAGCACAGGAGGGAGAGAGAGCCTCGTCTGCATGCGCTAGGCACGTTCACGCGCCGCCCGCCGCCCGCTGCCCTGACCGACCGCTGCTCTCTCCTCCCAACCCTCCGTTAGCTCGGCTCCGAGAGTGATCAGCAGCTAGCCACAACCGCCCCCCCACCCCCAACTCCCCATTAGTACAATTACCCTGCCAGTAATATGGATTATGAGTGCTCTGCTCCAACGATGTGGGAGGTGTGTAGGTGTGTGTGTGAAAGGAGGGGGCAGCATCGCCCCGAGCCTTGTAATGAAAGGGAACGGGAGCGTCTGCCGCTGGGTTTATCGATCGATTCCCGCCGTTTAGCGGATAGCCCCCCCGAGAAGCAAAACGGTGCAGGTGAGGTCGGCCCGGATCTGCTCCTCCGCTGAAAACGCAAGAGCCTTTTTTATGGGTTTGGCTATTCTCCACAGAGCGCAGCGGGGTCGGCGCCTCCGCCGCTGGAGTCCGCCGCGCCGATACGCTCAGATGCGCGTAGCTCGTAGCTTCCGGCCGACAAGCGGAACGTCGGAAAAATTCCCGAAACGGCAGTCAGATTGTGCCTTTTTTTTTTCCTCTGGTTGAGATCCCCAGGTGCTGGGGTGAAGCCCCTGGTGCGTTTGCGCCGCGAGAGATTCCCCCCCACCCCCCCACCCCCCCCCCCTCCCAGCCAGCAACATCTGGAGACGTTCAGCAAACACACAGCAGTCATTTGCAAATATTTACACGCAATTACACCTCGTTTGGGAGCGAAACCTGGACTCACTCTAGCTTACATGTACCGTGGGGAGGGAGAAGAGAGACAGGAGAAGACAAGTGGTGACTCTATCAGAGATCATTGCGGGTAAATTAGCTGCCCCCGGGCGTCCGAGGAGAGACACGGCCGGGGGTGTGGGGGGGGGGGGTGGAACCGAGCTGCCGCCGACACGGATCCCCCCTATGGTTCTGTTCTGTCCGTCTGACGCGCTCTCCGCCTCCCTGTCCGTCTCTCTGTACTATCTGAGGGAGTGGCCAGGGGCCGGCCGTTGGCCCCGGGGCCGTCGTGAGCCTTTACCTGGGAGTTGACGGACTGCCCCATGGGGATGCGCGAACACTCCAGAGCGTACTGCTTCACACAGAAGTAGCAACCCTGAGAGAGGGAGCGAGAGACGGAGAGAGAGAGAGAGAGAGAGAGAGAGAGAGAGCGAGAGAAGGAGATCACAGACTGTCCTTCTTAAAGATCACAGGCATTGTGCGGGCGAGGTCGATATAACTGACACCGTTACAAGCGGGGGGATTTTAGGACGGCGCGTGAAGTACTGGCTTCACCCGCAGAGGCGTTAAGAGTTTTCCCCAGCACTCAGTCTTGAGACTTGAGTGGGATTGAAAATGGCACCGTTCTAGTCGGAGGCCGACGCATGGAAGTGAGTGCTGATGCGTGCTGAGAGAGTGCTGGAGGGGGTCTCACCTGAAAGGCCAACTCCATCAGAACGATGCCCCCCGGCAGCGCCCTCTGGAGGTGGTACGCAGTGGTGGTGCCTGACCCTGTGGTCTGCTGAGGAATACAAGATTCGAGACGTCAGGACTTGATGTCAGTGGAGAGTGTTTGTGCGTGTGTGTGTGTGTGTGAGTGTGTGTGTGTCACAGAGAGAGAGAGAGAGAGAGAGAGAATAAC
>NC_140243.1:5012865-5022865 GCF_949987555.1 Borostomias antarcticus
CTAGTCCATTCATTCGTCTGTGTCCTCTGATAAATCACTCCCGCTGACACATCTATCTCCCTCGCCTGCGCCCCGGAGCGGGGAGGCGGCGCCGTAATGGGGACTGAACGGAGACGCAGCCCCATTGATGAGATCTCGATCTCTCTCTCTCTCTCTCTCTCCGTCTCTCTCTCTCCGTCTCTCTCTCCCTCCCTCAGGGTTGCTACTTCTGTGTGAAGCAGTACGCTCTGGAGTGTTCGCGCGTTCCCATGGGGCAGTCCGTCAACTCCCAGGTGGGTGGGTTGCCCCCCCTCTCCCCCGTCGAGGATAGAGGGGCGGATAGACGGGCGAGTGGGCAGCCCGCCTGTTTGGGCAGTAACGGATGATCCCTGCTCTGGTGAGGGGGTGGCGTGCAGAGAGGTAGGGAGGGAGAGAAGGAGGGAGAGAGAGGGAGGGAGGGAGAGAGGGTGGGCGAGGGCACGCACGCGGAACGCCGTCTGACGCCGGCTCGTCAGCCCCGGAGCGCGGGCGCCGTTTGAGGGAGACGGCGAGTGTGCGGTGCGATGTCGCGAGGCGGACAGGCGTGTGCGGTGACATACGTGCCATGACGTGAGTTATGGTGATCGGCTATGGGGGTGGGGTGGAAGGGGGGGGGGGGGGGGGTGCATGACAGTTTTTCCCTCTTTCTCCGTCTTGTGTTTACAGTTAAGTAGTCACGACGGGGACACGTCGGTGTTCATGAGTCCTTCTCTCACGACAGACAATCAGAAAGGGAAACATTCTGCTAGAGTAGCATGAGGGTGTAAAGGTCTAAAATAATGCTACCGTAGGTTCTGCTCTAACGTAATGTGGCCTGTCGCTGTTGTCATAAGTGCCCCCCCTGATTGGCCAGCCCAACTCAGCTCAAATTCTTATTTTTCATTTTTTTTTTTTTTTTTTTACTAATTAACACAATTATTAAATACATAATTGTGGTTTGTACCAGTTTATGTTAGGTCATCATTCATTTTAAAAGTGTATTTATTACTTAAACTAGGCTACCTTAAAAATATATATATATTCATAATCCACCAATGGCACAAAAATGAGATCTGACTGTAGTGCTCAGTGCTCAACAAGCTACAACTAGCCAACCTGCTCACAATGGTGAAAAGAGCTATAAAACAATTGACCACTTCTTCATAAAAAAAATAAAACTGGCAACGCTAATGAAGAAGCTACCACTCGAAATGACACCGCAGCAGGCGCAATCGAATGCAGAAGTGCTCCAGAGGCTATCGGAGCTAGCACTAGCACTAGCAACATCACCATCGGCGAGGAAGCTAGCACCAGCAGGCAGTTGCAGTTTGATGTTGTGATGTTGGGTATGGCCTAGTGCTCGGTCATAAAGTCATATTGACATGCTCGTGGTGTCTAGTTGAAGTTTGATGTGTTGTGCATATTGAATTGTCAGACATATTTCTTATTAGCATACTGTTCACAACTGGTATTCTTTGTAAATAGATGGAACATTACAGGACGGCAGAACTGTTTTTGTTTTTCTCACGTCAAAATGTTGCCCCCCCTACTCTCAAAGGGTCAAATCGCCTATGGCTGTTGTAAGAGATTATGGAAATGTCAAATATGATTAACAATCAGACCACATTGTTGGGCTGTCTCACTGACACAGGAATGTCGGTGCTCTCAAGCTACTCCTGATAAGATCAGCAGGCCCCCGGGGACCAGGGACACCCTCGCCTCCCATACGCAGTGACCAACCAATGGGAGGTCACGCAGGGGGAAACGTGGTTCGTTTGGCCTGCTGCCTGTCAAACTGCTGAGTCATGTGGAGGCCAGTGACATGGTCCTTTGGAATGGGATTTTGGGGAGTCATTAAAGGAGCACTTCCCTGATTAGCAATCAGCTTGTATCATTTCAAAGTATGCAGTATGGTACAATGAATGTGGGCTGTTCTTCCCTCATTATTTCCTGGGCCTAGCTTTCACGCTTTCAAAAAAACAAAAAACTCCACAAATGATGTGAAATGATGCATCGATGATGTCATCAATGCATCACTTGACATCATTTGTGGAGTTTTTGGCGTGACAGCTTGGAATGCTGAGGAATGCTGAATCACATTCATTGTACCATACTGCAGATTTTGGAACAATACAAAGATACAATCGGGGAAGTGCTCCTTAAACTCTCCCCTTCCTCACTGGCTAAGAGATTGTGGGTCCTTCCTGACCAAATTGCTATGGAGGGTTCCTATCCCTATAGGCAATAAAATGAATGGCACACACATTCCTTCAGCCCATGTGGCTCCCAGCAGACTCCTCACACAGTGAAACAAAGGAAAATGCACATCCTTCCTCTTTTTGTCATTAATAAAGTTTAATTACTTTCTCCCAACTGTGATGCATCCACAATGAGAATGAGCCCTAGGAATAAAGAATGTGCAATGATACGTTATATTTTAACCACTGTTATTGCGTTTTGTAAGTAAATGATTCTGTGCTGCCAAGTCAACCTAACAATGTTTGACATCAATGTGAAGACCAAATCATGAATCAGTTGATTATGAATGTTGGGGAAATGTTGAAACCAGAACACGGATATTTGATGATTCCAGATTCTATAAGAGCCCTTGGTTTCCCCTTAATGACCCCAAGTGAGTGTGGGGTCAGAGCCCACACACACCCCTCACCCTGAGTGAGTTACCAATCGTCGCTGTCCGTGCAAACAGGGCACACCTCAGTTTCCTGTTGAATATAAGCTCTGGACATGCTAAAGACGCTCTCGTGTTATTTTTCTTGTAACTTAAAGGATCAAGTTTGTGCCTTTTTGTTGAAAATCAATCTGTGTCTGTGGAAAAGCTACCTCTTCTCTAAGATAGCGGTCAGTCGACGCAGTGTCTAAAGAATATCCACAAACTAGTTCAAGGATCCGGCTTCTGGCAAGAGCAGACGTTTTTTATGAGAAATGTGCAACTTTTCTAAACTCCATTTCAGTTCACTGTACACCAAACAGATCTGGAATTGCAACTCCGAATCTCCGCTACACGCTCCAGCGTTCACCAACAATCTACCCTCAAAGACTGGTTCTCTGAGCCAAGTCCACTTTCCAGCACACCTCTCAACGTAGAGTTGCATTCCAGCTGCTCTCCTGTATTGTGGTGTTGATGTGATCTTGTTTTAAGCATAGAGAACTTAGGACAGCCTGTGATAATCTGTGACACCATCATTTCATTTTGTTGTGTTTTTGTTGTGTTTTCATATTGTCACATTTGTTTTTCCATCCATTACTGAATTGTGTTTTAATGTTATTTTGATAACTGATTAGTATAACTTCAATACATTTTATAAGCTTTGATCCCGTCGCTGTAGCATCATCACATGGTCTTTAGGTCACTTGATTGTGTCAAAGACTTTCTTTGTTTAATGTTATGAAATCCATATTCCTTCATAGTTGCGATAACTGCGGTATAATCATAAATTATTCCTGGTCATAGTCATATTTCCATACTAGAAATCCTTAGAGTGCTACACTGTTTTACCAAGATCTGCAGTATAGCTCGCTCTTCCAGGTTGCCTGGGATAATGGAGTCCAGACCTCTACTTCAGAGCCCTTTTAACGTTCATATTAATTGTACTTCGCAATTGCTGTTAATGGCTCCTCATTAGACTACTATGAAACAGCAGAATGATAGAGACAGGGCAGGGGTTGAGTATACTAGGGGTTGAGTAAACTGGAATGAGGTATAGTCTATCAAATGACCATCTTTCCAGTGGTGGCTGGATGTATCACTTAGCAAAGCGTTCCCTCCCAGCACATGTATCCTGCATCGGCTAATGGCTTTGTAATGGAAGGGTTAGTGGGCCATTTGCTGAGATGTGATTTGAGTCAATGTGTGAGTATACACTTCCAGTGCGTGTGTGTCTGTGTGTGTGTCTGTGTAAGTGTGTGTGTGTGTGCGTGTGTGGCTGACATGCAAATGGCTACGGGTTACTTACGGAGATGGGCATGTTGGACTGCGCTGACCTCTGCTGCCAAGTCACAAACAGGTTCTCGATCTTCATCTGCTTCTCCATCTCTGTCGGCGTGGAGATAAAGACACACAAACGAGAGCTCGGTCACCCGGGAGGGGGCGCGCGATGACGGGCGTCGCCCCCCGGGGGCCGTGGACCTGCAGCGGCCTCATCCCTCAGAGCCCGGCAGTCGGGCCTTGAGCCCCGAGCCTGTCCCCCGTCTCTGTCAGAAGGTCGACCCACCCCACAGCTCCTCGATCAACCAATAAGCCGCTTGCTTCCCCTCTGCCGTTGTCCGGAGGGACCGGTACGCTCAAAGCATCTCAAACGCATAAACGTATCTTCCCCGGTCATCCTCGATGTTGGGGGGGGGGGATTAAACCGCGGTTCTACCATCTAAACACTGACTCTACCCCGTTGAACTGACCTCTCCTCTCCACGGCCTTCACGTCCAGGAGCTGGGCGCCGTGCCGCGCCACCACGTCGGCCCCCTCATGAGCGCCGGCCAGCGGACGGACGGCCCCGATGTCCCTCAGGGCCTCGTCGAAGGGCACCAGCTCGGAGGGGTAGTGCAGGGGGGCCAGGCCGCGCCCAGAGGCGCTCAAACGTCCCTGTTCCTTGCCGGAGGCGGGGGGCACGGGGCTCCGCAGCAGGGTGTCGGGCTCCATGGTGGGGCTCAGGAAAGGGTTGGGCTCCAGCTGAGGAGAGGAGAGAATGGGAGAGAGGCAGAGAGAGAGAGACAGAGAAAAAGAGAGAAAGAGAGAGGGACAGATAGATACACAGAGAGATACAGAGAGAGAGAGAGAGAGAGAGACAGAGAGAGAGACACACACAAAGAGAAAAAGAGAGAGACAGAGAGAGAGCAAAAGAGAGAGAGAGAGAGAGAGAGAGAAAAAGAGAGAAAGAGAGAGGGACAGATAGATACACAGAGAGATACAGAAAGAGAGAGAGAGAGAGAGAGAGACAGAGAGAGACAAAGAGAGAGACACACAAAAAGAGAAAGAGAGACAGAGAGAGAGAGCAAAAGAGAGAGAGAAAGAGAGAGAGAGAGAGAGGAGCTCAGAGGATTTGTTAACATCATTATCCACATGGATAAGTCTAGCAGACTGGTAGTATGCCAAGTCTTGAAAACTATTTTTTATTAAACTCACCTCAGACAAGTCAAAGTTTATAGAGTCCTTCAACCACCCATTCAAACAGTGCACGTCCATGCTGTAATAACTTAAGTGTTCAGGGTGCTAAGAGTGACGGGTGGGATGACTAACCAGAATAGAACTGTACCTCAAATCCACAGACCAACTAGAGCCGGGTGTGAACCAAAAGCCAGAACCCACTTCAGAGGCCCAATAAAGTAGGACTTATGTTGTAGATCACGATCCTCTCTGTGGTTCTCTGGCACACAGATTACCCTGCCTCTCTGTGGTTCTCTGGCACACAGATTACCCTGCCTCTCTGTGGTGTCTCTGGATCAGAGATTACCCTGCCTCTCTGTGGTGCCTCTGGATCAGAGATTACCCTGCCTCTCTGTGATGTCTCTGGATCACAGATTACCCTGCCTCTCTGTGATGTCTCTGGATCAGAGATTACCCTGACTCTCTGTGATGTCTCTGGATCACAGATTACCCTGCCTCTCTGTGATGTCTCTGGATCAGAGATTACCCTGCCTCTCTGTGGTGTCTCTGGATCAGAGATTACCCTGCCTCTCTGTGGTGTCTCTGGATCAGAGATTACCCTGCCTCTCTGTGGTGCCTCTGGATCAGAGATTACCCTGCCTCTCTGTGATGTCTCTGGATCATAGATTACCCTGCCTCTCTGTGGTGCCTCTGGATCAGAGATTACCCTGCCTCTCTGTGATGTCTCTGGATCATAGATTACCCTGCCTCTCTGTGATGTCTCTGGATCACAGATTACCCTGCCTCTCTGTGATGACTCTGGATCACAGATTACCCTGCCTCTCTGTGGTGTCTCTGGCTCAGAGATTACCCTGCCTCTCTGTGATGTCTCTGGATCACAGATTACCCTGCCTCTCTGTGATGTCTCTGGATCACAGATTACCCTGCCTCTCTGTGATGTCTCTGGATCAGAGATTACCCTGCCTCTCTGTGATGTCTCTGGATCATAGATTACCCTGCCTCTCTGTGGTGTCTCTGGATCAGAGATTACCCTGCCTCTCTGTGATGTCTCTGGATCACAGATTACCCTGCCTCTCTGTGGTGTCTCTGGATCATAGATTACCCTGCCTCTCTGTGATGACTCTGGATCAGAGATTACCCTGCCTCTCTGTGATGTCTCTGGATCACAGATTACCCTGCCTCTCTGTGTGCGACGGATGCGTGAGCGCCAGAGATGGCCCGTCTGATGTAGAATAAAAGCAGCCTGCGCTCTCTGGCACCACAGAGCTAATATGCCCTCCTCTCTGCCCAGGGGGGGACTCTGGGGGCCAAGTTTGCTTGGCGGTGCAGCAGCTTCTCATGGGCTGGAGGGTGGCGGGGGCCCCAGATGCTCCAGTGTGGCAGAATCCTCTGGCCACGAGCCCGGGGCGGGGTCAACCGGGCACTGGTGCCCACAACGCTCCTCATCAGGACTGTGACAGATGACGCGCTGTGCGGGCAAATTTTCTGCCACTCTGACTCTGCCTTCTGTCCGCAGTCATTAGCAGGAGGGTGATTAAGAGTGTGGTCACTGAGGCGGAAAGAAAAGTTTGTCCGTTTCCTAATCTCTTTGCTTGTATGTAATTGGTTTGTGCCGCAATGGCACAGAGGGCAAAGACATTCCACATATGATTTATAGCGGAGAGAAACTGGATTTGGACATAACAGCACAGCAGCAACCTATGAAAACAGATACCCCGTGCTGCTGGTGAAATGAAGCACAGAAGCCCTGCTGAGCGGGAGAAAGGGAGAGAATAACCTGCCGTCGCTGACTCATCTCTGAAAAGCTAAAAATGGCCGCCTCTCCCGCCCTGTACTCAGGCACTCTCTGCTCTGAAAAGATAGGAATTCTCTGGCGTTGACCCGGAGCTATGGAAATGAGGCGGTGGGCACGGAGTCAGTCCTGCTCTGAACATCCTACACACCGGGGGAGACGAGACAGCCGGCCTGACAGCCCACTGAACAGGTGAAAGAAAAGGCAGAAATGAAGAGGGGAGAGGGAGAAGACGACGAAGGAATAGAAGAAGAAGAAAGTAGTAGTAGAAGAAAGTAGTAGTAGAAGAAGAAGAAGGAGGAGGAGGAATATAAGTAGAAGAAGTAGAAGAGCAAGAATAGGAAAGTAGTAGTAGATGAAATTAGTAGCAGAAAAAGAAGAAAGTAGTAGTAGTAGAAGAAGAAGACAATGAAAGTAGAAGAAGGAGACAATGAAAGTAGAAAGACAATGAAAGAAGAAGAAGAAGACAATGAAAGAAGAAGAAGCAGACAATGAAAGAAGAAGAAGACAATGAAAGAAGAAGAAGAAGAAGAAGAAGACAATGAAAGAACAAGAAGACAATGAAAGAAGAAGACAATGAAAGAAAAAGAAGAAGACAATGAAAGAAAAAGAAGAAGACAATGAAAGAAAAAGAAGAAGACAATGAAAGAAGAAGAAGACAATGAAAGAAGAAGACAATGAAAGAAGAAGAAGACAATGAATGAAGAAGAAGAAGAAGAAGAAGAAGAAGAATGGGCGCGTCAGAACTGACATGAGGTGTGGGTGAGGGAGGGTGAGAGATAGAAATTGGGTCATGGGTGACGGGAGAATCTGCTTGTGACTATAAGTGACCGAGTTGAATTGGTTAAACTCACTCCTCAGTATAAATACCTATAAAGTGCTAGTTTTTCGGCGGCATAGCTGGCTAAAACGTATTTATGTACGGTGGTCAAGTCACATGCGTTGGCAAGTCAGAGGACCCGAGATCGAACCCAGCGCGGGCTGGTGGAAGCGAGCGAAACTGACGAGCGACGCAGTGAAGCCTGCGACATACGGACACCGAAGCAGACGGGGAAAAAACGACAACGCGTCTGGAACACGAACGTATCGGCGGCGACCCACATGCCTGAAAGCAAGAGCAAAAAAAATAAGCGAATGCGCAATCCTGACAGGAACATGGCTCTCCACATAATTATAACACAGCAGGGAATGGAGGGAGAGTGAAGTGAGGCGTTCATCTTGAAATGCCGTTGCTGACGACTGCGCTGTAATTCGTTGTTTAACAGCGCAGCCTCTGCAGTGCCGACGAGACGGCGTGAGCGCAGAGCCAAGCCGTGACGGAGCCGCAGCTACAGCGGCGGGTAAATAAACCGACCGTTAACTGCTGCTTCCGCGCTGCGCTGGCTGCTGAGGCAGACGCAGTGATGTAGGTGCTGCGGGGGGTTTAGTGACAACCACAGCATGGCGTGGAGAGGAGGAGAGAGAGAGATGGAGAGAGAGAGAGAGGAAGGTAGCTGTGTGGGAAAGTGAGTGAGATCACTGCGGAGTGAGCAGGTAGCCGTTTGAGTGAAGCGCTAGAGGATGAGGAAGCGGCAGAAGGCCCCCCAGCACCGCCCCAGCCACCCCCCCCCCCCTTAAGAAAAGGACAGCTGTCTGAGCCCCGCCCCCGGACTAGCCCGCTCCTCAAATATGGTTACTCCAGATGCTGCACTGACAGCCTGAGTCACCGTGTCAAACTACCGGGACGCCCTCAACTACCTCCCACCAATCCTAACCATCTGTGGTTGGAGAGAGTGAATGTCAACCAGTCCAGAAGGCAAGCTCCTTCAGAGGCAGCGGCGCCAGTGTGTGTATGTGTGTGTGTGTGTGTGTGTGTGTGTGTGTGTGTGTGTGTGTGTGTGTGGGCAGAGCCTTAAGCAAATTTAGCGGCTGCTTAGTGGCCCTCCCTGGCCACCAGAGGGCCCCCCATGAGCGCCTGAAATGTCCCACAAGAGCTTGAAACGGCCATATCTGGGAGGTGAGAGGTCACCGAGACGGGGTTTGGACAGGGAGAAGCTCTCAACGCACTGAGACAAAAGACAAAACTTTGAGCGAAGCCAGCTCCCCGTGAGGGGGGCGCTAGAGACACGGGTTTGACTGAGAGAAGGACCTAACGAACACAGCAATACTGAACACGTCCTGCTCGCATGTACTTATGTGCACACGGATCCAAAACAAAACTTTGAGGTTCTCTGAGGCTTAAATTTGTGCCTAGGCGGTGGGGCCCCAAATCAAATTCTGCTTAGGGTCCCATAAAGGCTTGAGCCGGCTATGTGTGTGTGTGTGTGTGTGCGTGTGCGCGTATGCGTGTGTGCATCAGAGCATGCCGGTTCGTGACACCGCGGCGGGTGGGGTGTGCGTGACCGCGAGCGAGCGTTCACCTGCTTGGGATCCTCGTGGGCGGGGGTGTCGGAGAAGCAGTAGTGATGAAAGAGGCCCATCTTCTGGTTGAGCAGACAGTGGACCACGTGGGCCCTGGCGTTCTGCCACTGGACCAGCCGGACCAGGCCGCGATTCAGCGACGCCCCCAGGTCCACAGACCAGTTATAGGTATAGAGACACACCTGGGAGCAGAGAGAGGGGTAGATCCACTCTGATGTTCAGATGGGTATACATATAGATAGATCTATATACAGATGGGTATACATACAGATAGATCTATATACAGATGGGTACACATACAGATAGATCTATATACAGATGGGTATACATACAGATAGATCTATATACAGATGGGTATACATATAGATAGATCTATATACAGATGGGTATACATACAGATAGATCTATATACAGATGGGTATACATATAGATAGATCTATATACAGATGGGTATACATATAGATAGATTGATATACAGATGGGTATACATATAGATAGATCTATATACAGATGGGTATACATATAGATAGATCTATATACAGATGGGTATACATAGATAGATTGATATACAGATGGGTATGGGTGGATATTAGGGGTGACGATACATATTGTGACGTTTCTGTATCGCGATATATTGTGGCACGATATATTGTTACACCCCTAGTGGATATATACTGTAGATAGATCTA
>NC_140243.1:5027865-5100365 GCF_949987555.1 Borostomias antarcticus
CTATATTCATGCCCATAATTAATTAACTTTTCCCAAACAATGGGAGGATAAATTATATAGATATTTTTTTCCAATTAAAAGTTCTGCAAATAAAAATGAGAATAAGAATACCAGTAGCATAAGAATGTTTTCAATGTTCTCTTCATATGGGATTGTATTTGCCAGTGTGACAAAGTTTGACCCATGGCTCACAGTTTTTTAATGAATGCATCTGTGAAATATCCCTGCCAAAGTTCGGATTTGGAAATGAATAAAATATAATTCAGAAATACGATGCCAAAGACCTTTGGAAATCCAAAACTCATTATCGTAACTCTTCAGCCCTGGCCTGCACAATGAAACTCCTTACCCGAGCTGAGGTTGTTGGACTCCACCTTGACAACGGTTGTGAGGGTGTCAAACTGGTCGGGTTGGAGGGCGATGGTGGAGGCGTCCCCCCCCTGTGGTGCGCTGCAGTCCTGGGGAGGGACCTGAAGGGGGCACCCTTGTGCGTCCACAAATGACAGGGCAATGCAGGCGATACCTGGAAGAAAACGTGGAGGCTTAGTATATACACACATTGGTCTACTTTTCCCCACTCATAAATATATATACATCCATGATAAAGATATATATACATACACACACATACATATATAATTCCCTGCAAATCGTCAGGGTGACAGAATAAGCATAAATAATTATCTTGACACCTTTGTCACATTTTTTTGCATTAACAGCAGAGGAGCCAGGGCATAAATCTAGATAAACAAAGCATGACCTTAATACAACACAGAGTTGATGTGCCCGAGTCCTAAAACCCAGGCGGCCTTGTCTTCCGACGGCAGTAACGGCCGTGCTTCACCTGTTTTACCCCATAAAAACCGCAGCGTGCGAGCATTCCTCACCACACATGACACTTGCATTAAATAATATTACAGCGTCTCCACTCTCGCCGAGTGTTTGGTTTGATATTGCGGGGGGTGGCTATTAGTGCGCGCCATTAGCGCCCGGAGGCATGTGTGCCGTGTGATTGATGGCCGGGTCTACCTGGAGGGTACGCCGGAGACACGGATGCATTACGGAAAATCACCAGGTATAAATCAGCGGCGCCGCGCCGCGGTCATGCGACACGCCGCATCCGCCCGCCGCCGATGCGGCCGACGACATCGAAGCGGCCGCGTGTCATTCTCCTCGACCCACTAGGCCCACTCATCACGGCGCCCGTCTCCGAGGCAAGGTTACCGCGGTGTGTATGGCCGGTAGCCTATGTGTTGATGGCAGAACAGTAACGGGGGACTCGATGTGTTTGCCCTTTGCCGCTGCTAGGAGGACGGCAATTTCTCACGCTAGTTTCGCGAGGCTTTATGAGCTGTGGCTGACTGGGCCGTCACCCGGCAGTCCTGCCCTCCTGTCGGCTTTCTAAACTGATTTAGTTCAGTCTCCAGGGGTCCAGTTCACCTCATTCCATCCATCCTGCTCCTCGCTACGCTGTGCTACGCTAGACGGCGCCGTGCTGTGTTAGGCTGGGCTGGGCTGGGCCGTGCTAGGCTGTGCTGGAGCCGTGCTGGGCCGTGCTAGGCTGCGCTGGACCGTGCTAGGCTGCGCTGTGCTGGGACGTGCTAGGCTGCGCTGGGCCGTGCTAGGCTGTGCTGGGCTGTGCTAGGCTGCGCTGGACCGTGCTAGGCTGCGCTGTGCTGGGCCGTGCTAGGCTGCGCTGGGCCGTGCTAGGCTGTGCTGTGCTAGGCTGTGCTGGGCCGTGCTAGGCTGTGCTGGGCTGTGCTAGGCTGTGCTGGGCCGTGCTAGGCTGTGCTGGGCTGTGCTAGGCTGTGCTGGGCCGTGCTAGGCTGCGCTGTGCTGGGCCATGCTAGGCTGTGCTGGGCCGTGCTAGGCTGTGTTGGGCTGTGCTAGGCTGTGCTGGGCAGTGCTAGGCTGTGTTGGGCTGTGCTAGGCTGTGCTGGGCTGCGCTGTGCTGGGCTGTGCTAGGCTGTGCTGGGCGGTGCTAGGCTGCGCTGTGCTAGGCCGTGCTAGGCTGCGCTGGGCTGTGCCATGCTGCGCTGTGCTAGGCTGCGCTGGGCCGTGCTAGGCTGTGCTGGGCTGTGCTAGGCTGTGCTAGGCTGTGCTGGGCCGTGCTAGGCTGCGCTGAGCCGTGCTAGGCTGCGCTGGGCCGTGCTAGGCTGCGCTGTGCTGTGCTATGCTGGGATGTACTGCCCGAGGCTGAACTGAGCGCTCGGGTTGGGGGCCGGGCCGGCTACCCTCCTCCCTCTGACAGCTTGGCCGTGGTGGCTGACCATGTCAGCCGGGGGCAATGAGGCCGCTGATTGCTACAACGGTGCCTTAATGGCCGCCGCCACATAACAGACGGAACGGGAGTTGATGGAGCTCAATCTGCAAGACAAGGCTGAGGCGCTCCGGTGTGGAGCCAGGCAGTCAGTCAATTACTCCGGGGTTACCCTGGATCCTTTCCTCTTCACAGCAGATACTCGCACTGACACACAACACTGGGCTTACATTTCCCAACTGTCCCGGCGACTCAAAAATAGGCGTCTTCCCCGGGAAAAAAAGAAGTAATTTTACAGAATTTACCTACCAGTAACTTCCTCTGAAAAAGGCTAAAAACTCTAGAGTACAACTCTTAAGTTATTTCACTACCATTGAGTGTATATGAATGCAGTTCATTCAGAGTGATATTCCAATGTGCCCGACTTCAGCAGTGGAGAGTTTAGCCATCTTACGTCTCTAATGGGATACGGACTCCTCAGTAAATATCACCATCTACTTGTCGGCCATTGAATTAGCTGACAACCTTAATATTCTGAGGCCGTAACTGAGGTAAAAGCTGATCAAGAACTTCAATCTTAAAAGCAGAAACCTACTAAAGAAAGAAGGTACACAACTCTACATGCACTGTACAAACTCATGCCAGGGCAAATGGGCAACTCAAATACACCAATCTGTTAAAACCAGTGACCAATTACCAAGGCCAATCTAAAGGAAAGCATGGCAAAATGAAACCATGGATGGGTCAGAGTACAAGGGTTGGAAGCACCAGGAGCCAGCAGGGTTGGAAGTGACAGATGGGAACATGATAGATAATGATAATGATGATGATACCTTGGAACTGGGAGGGTGGGAAGAGTTGTTGAACCAGCTCCGACATGGCACCTGGGTCAACAGCAGAGACACCCACAACACAGGACGGGTCATCACTGGTTGGCTGGCTGGGACACCAGGTCTGGACAATGCATGCGTTCAGTACCAGCTACTTCCCAGACGGCTCCAGCAGCAGCGCCTGATGGTACGAGTGGTGCTATTCTGTAGTTCTCTACAGCCATTTGAGGCATCGAGCATGGATGTATGTTACAGTGCAAGCTGTGGACTGTACAGAATATGAGGAAAAGCTTTACGACATCATTCAGTCAGCCTCCTCTATCAACTGCCTAAGTCTGGCTAAGTTTACGTTTGTTATCATTTCACTTGAGAGCGAAGATATCTGCCTCAGTCAGTCTGAGATGAAGCAACCAGATTCTGGGATTGAACAGACATGTATTTTACCGCAACTATCAAAGTGGAAAAAGTTCCTTATTTAGTCTAGCTGGCTGCACACAACAGTGTAAGACGTAGCATGTTTCAGCTGGGCAGAAACATGTCTCTAGCTGTCTGCACCTGACAGAATTATCTCAGAACGGACAGGGATCAAGTAATATCAAATGACTGAAGCACCTTGATGTGCCCACTCCTTAAACAATGAAAACAAAGTTAGACTTCATGGACAATGGAAACAAGACTGATAAGAGGTTTTCTGCTGACCAGTCCAATGTCTCTTGATCTTAAGCTATTCCCAGTGCTGACCAGTCCAATGTCTCTTGTTCTTAAGCTATTCCCAGTGCCAGGACACGTATGGTCAGACTCTAGGAACAGAGACAAGACCAGGTGAAAACAGTAAAAGCCAACTAGGCACTAATGCACACAATGTATAAGGGCCTAACTATGTATAAAATCAAGCCACACCATGACTATAAAGCTGGCACAAACTCAATGCTATGTTGTCCGATCAGCCTATATTATATACTGTATACTGTATGTCTGTGACTGACCCGGGATCCCGTTTGCTGTTGTTCTCAATAAATATTGAGTCTGATCTACAATTCTGTTCCGGTGTACTCCTTCCTCTCCTCGGCCATTGACTCTTCAATACCAAATCTCCATCATTTATCAAAGACCAAGTGAACAAAACTGTCGATGTCAGCCCAGGTATTAAGAATGCGACAGGCAGAGAAAGGTCACCGTCTTTGTCTCGACTGAGACATTAAGACCCGCTCGTTTCTGGCTATTTCTCTGAGGTGAATGGACAGGGGACTGTGTTTATTTCAGTAGCACTGTCAGCCCACGTTAGCGGAACCTCTGTCATGCCACAGACAGAACCCGGGGACCTCACTAGAGACCCTACATGTACCATATGACCCAAACCGCACACGCGTATGACATGGTGACCTGCGCAGAAGGATCTCACCCAGGCACCAGTCTCTCACCCAGGCACCAGTCTCTGGCTGCACCCCGTTATCATTCTGAGATTCAGATGAGTGAATCTGATTGGCTCCGCTGGAACTGAGCGGCGCCAATGAGAGGCTCATCTCAAAAGCCCACCCCCGTTGAGCCGGACTGCCCCAGGCGCACGCGTCGTATACAGGGCGGCAGCAGGTCCGAGAGAAAGTCACCTTAGGAGAATTGCCGGTGCTCGTCAGAGTGTAGCAGTATCTACCCAGAACAGGGAGAATCAGCTTAGTATTTATTTGCTGTGCGAGGCGGTGGATAATTTGCCCGGTGTTTAATGTGGGTGGTATAAATAAGGAAAAGGCCTGTCAGCACATCCCCATGATATCTCTCCTTCCAAGTCAGCAGCTTACGAATAACAAGAGGGGAAAACACAGCCTCCGCAGAGCCGACATCAGTGAGGGGGGGGGGGGGGGGGTGCAATGAATTATTTCAAAATGGCAGACAAGCAACTGCTGCCTCATTACAGAGGACAACACTCTCAGGTGGTGAATTTACATTTCGGGAGCGCTATGTGGACAGCAATGGGATACAAATCATGGGTGGGAGAGAATGGGAGAGAGAGAACAGGGGAGAGAGAGAAAGAGAGAGAGAGAGAGAGAGGTATGAAAAGAGAATGAGAGCCCGGCTCCGGCCGGGTGACGTGGGAGAGACCTGCTGGGCTGGGAGAGAGCGTGATTACCTTTCCCTCCGGTCCCCTGGCCACCGGGCTTATTGTAGAGGTAGATATCAGAGTCGGGCGAGTCGCTGCTAAAATGGAAGTAGTGCTGTGGAGAAACCAGCCGCGCAAAAACAGGAGAGACGGCAGTCAGCACATCTGAGAGAGGCTTATTCCATACATCAAAATGAGCCTTGTCAAAGTGGGTTACGTCTGGCTGGTATTTCTATGGAGATGAAGGTCTCACTGCATCTATGATCGGATTTATCCGTCTTTTAATCTTCCACGCCGCCTTTTTTACACAATCACATAAGCCCCCACCGACACAACGCAATTCATATTCTCATCGATCATCCTTTAAAACAGACAAGTCTCTGAAGCAAATGTTTTTTGCTGAGTGAACGGCGCCGCGTGCCCCGTTCCGCGCCGGCGGCCAATAGCGGCCCGCCGCCGAGCCGAGGGGGGGTGTTCTCTACCTTGAAGTGGTGCTCCATGTTGCTGTCCGTGTACTTGGGGATGTGCAGGAAGATGAGCAGGTTCTGCCGGAGGTAGTGGGCCACGGCGGGGAGCCAGGCCAGGGAGTACTGGGGCAGGCTGAACTCCATCACCTCCGTGGCCGGGGAGCCCGAGGGCTGGATGAACTGAGGAGAGACGTCGCTCTCTGTGAAAGCGTGTCGTGTTGTCGCTGCGTGTGAAATGTGCTGTACGAATAAAGTTTGATTTGACCCGAGAAGATCAGCGGACGTGTCGGCGCTCCGCTGCCCCACCCCCCTTACCTCCACGTCGGCCGGGGTCAGCTTGCAGTTCCTGACCAGCATGACGGTGATGATGTCCAGCGTGGTCTCGTCCAGACGCTTCCTCAGAACCTTCACCAGCTCGTCTGTGATCTCTGGACCTGGGGTCAAATGGGAGGTCAAACCCGGGGAGAGAGAGAGAGGGGTCAGGACGCCCTTCTTCGAACCGCGACCCCTTGCTCAGTGACCCTGGCTTCAAACAGGCTTGGCTGGAGTTGCTTTAAACTAACGTCAGCTTCTCTTTAATGGCAGCTATGCAGACGTGGACAGAACAAACCTCAGTTGTCTCGTTCTCTCTGACAAATGTATGTAATTCAGTGCTCTGTGAGGTTTCAGTAACCTTAACACTGCTGCACTGAAACCGTAACGCTTCAAGGAAACTTGAATTCTATGTAAACAAAGGAACTTAATAAAAAAAAAAGGAGTTGAGCTCTATGAAGGTACGGGGCTGCAGGGAGGATTTTTAATAAGACACCCTTGTTGTTCAAGCTCAGAACCTGCAGGGAGAAAAGACTAGCATTATTGGAGACGAGCCGTGTCCAGCCAACCAACAGAGGACCAGATCAACAGCGCCATCAAGCAGGCCATTAGAGGTACTGCAGCATGGCGTTCACACAGCATCCCTCCCTTAATGAATCAGCCATTTAATCTGTGCGATCTCCCACCTGTCGGCCTGCGAGGAAGCTGATAGTGTGGGCAAATTTAGCTCAGCGGGGAAAAGAGTAAGGAGAGTGTTCTGGGCCTGTTTCAGTCGTTGCCAATATCGTAGCTCTTTTTTTTTGGCTACCTCTGTGGTCCCAGAACACAGGAAGTCTACAGCTATTCTTCTTCAACGTGCTGTTTTAGCCCCCGTTCCCCTGCAGCGCTCTCACCAGCGCTCCCAACACCGTGAACCAGCAGCAGGATGTGTTTGTCCACCTGGCCCACCGGCCGAGACCCCTCCAGAGACGACCTGGAGCCCTGAGAGACCAAAAAAACACACACGGACAGGAATGAACACACACACGGACAGAAATGAACACACACACACACACACACACACACACACGCACACACGCACACACAGTCAGTTGTTATTGGCAGTTACAATAAGACATCTCACTATCTCCTCAAGGACAGGTAACAGACAGCATCTCTGTGGGCAGCAGATAAATAAATCCTCACCGGCGGCACCATCTATCTCTCCGTGGGGTGAAGAAAACTAGAGCCCTAATGGAGGGTCAGGGCCACAGTTACCTCAGCCCCACCAGACCATCCTGATCTCTCAAACTCACATTCTGTTTCCTCGCACAGATCAGTCTGGCCAGGCTCAACATAAAGCTGTCTGTGCCAATCAGCGTCCTGTGAGCAGGTACTACCGGCCGCCACGGGCGTGGTTTAGGTGTGATGACGGCGTATGACGTGACTGCTAGCCTGTGATAGACTATCAGTGTTATGTTATAGTGTGTAGTATTCATGCTATGCATATGTGCTCTGTAACAGGTTCCTATGATCTAGCCAAAACATTTTCCAGGAGCTAGATCGGCTCGTTCAGAGAGGTCAGGGATGAATTTTTACAGCCTATAACCTATATTTATTCAAATGGGTGAACTGTTTTTGATTCCCTCTGGAAAATTTGGTGTAGGATCAGTAAATGTATTTTCGCCCCCCCCTTTCTTTCTGCGAAGCGCATTGTGTCGCCTTCATGTAAGAAATGTGATATATAAATAAAGTTTGATTTGAATCGTTTGGCTCATTCAATCACCTGCCGTGTGTTTTTGAAAGTGCCTCCCCTTTTGCCAAAATTCCCAACGACGCCCCTCCCAGATGGTTCTGTGTAACAAACCATCTGGTGTGCCGGTCTGACAGTCGCTCGCTTTTCAGCGTAATCGTCGTCTCTGAGTGCGTTACCGTGATCTCCTCGGAGACGAGCGGCTCCATGCTGCGCGCCAGGCTCACGGAGCGAGACATGTGGAGGTTGCCGTCCAGATCCGAGTACTTCCCCGTTTGGGATGTCTCGGAAAGCCTGGGAAGGGAGGAGAGACTTGAGGTGAGCGGGTGAACCGGGGGGGGTGAGTGAACGCCTCGACGGCGCGCCGCGGGAGGGAGGAGGCGGGATCGGCGGGGTCGGCGGGGTCGAGAGGGGAGAGACAGACCTGAGGTAGAAGACGGATTTGGTGGTGCGCTCCTGGTAGACGAACATGTTCTTCCTGTTGACCACGCAGAAGGCGTTGAGCACGGAGCGCAGGGCCTGGATGGCTGCAGGGCGAAGGGGAGCACAGGGATGGAGAGGGTCACCCACGCCCGACTGACGTGGCGGGTTGGTCAAGGTTTCGAGGTAGTTTTATTTGTCACATGCACACCCATACGGGTTAAACCATGCAGTGCAATGAACGGGGGTGCTCAATCACTGTGCTAAAATCAGGGGGGATAAATACAATAGGACAATACAAACAGTAGATTTAGACAATAAGACAATAACCAGGCCAGGTCCAGCCTGGCTTATGTGCGTGGCTGGCTTGTTTCTGTTCAGGACTGGTAGAACGGAAGCTAGTCATGCCACTGGAATTGCTGTGAATTGAAATTACATGAAATAATGTCTGATAAATTAAGATATGTCTTGTTGCTTGGACACATCAGTTCCAATGCTTCCAATGCTAGTCCAGCACAATAACTGCAGGATAGCCAGTTAGCTCATGGGCTCACAACAACTAGCAGCAGCTTCCATAACTTTAATGGTAGTGGTCATTGGCTAAAACAGTTACACTGATGATAACATAAAGTCATCCCCACCGGGTCTTGAACCCCGGTCTCCAGGGTGGGAGTCCGATGCTCTCACCACTACTCTACTTGTGCAGTGTAGATCAGCAGACTGATTTTGGTGTCCTTTATTTTGGTGTGCTGGGACTACTGCCCCTTGTGGTGCCAACAGAGAAATGCAGGTCAACATTGACCAGAGTGACGGAGGGAGTGATAACCGGACAAACGCTATCCTAGGTGCGCTGGCTTACAGCCACGCACAAAAACGGACAGACATGGACGAGGAATAGAAGAGATAACAAGTAGGAAAGGAGGTAGAAAATAATACAAGCACCAGAAACTATACACTCTACAATGTGGTTCAGAAGCAGCATCACTGCCAGCCTGAACAGAGAAACTCTTTAACCTTTGACCTTGGCTCCCGCCTGCCTGGATGTACTAACGGAACAGGGGTGTCAAGAAGAGGGTGGCACTGCACTGCAACAAATACGGTCAAAATACACATAACGTGGGGTCCCCCCAAAAAAGGCACATAACGCCATGTGTACTTTGAGCCTATTTGTCAGTGCAGTGCCACTCACCCCTGGACACCCCCATGTTGGGCCCCATCTTGAGGCGGGGGTGGATGTGGATGACGGTGCTCCACACCACGTCGCAGGCGAAGTGGCCCGGGATGAACTGCATGGTGGCGGCCAGGTAGTCCCGCGGCTGGTAGCTCTCATCAGCGTTGTAATCTGTGTGTGGGAGAGAGAGAGAGAGAGAGAGAGACAGAGACAGAGAGAGACAGAGAGAGACAGAGAGAGTGAGATGGACAGAGAAAGAGAGACAGAGAGAAAGGGGGAAAGAGACAGAGAGAAAGGGGGAAAGAGAGATGGAGAAACAGAAAGAGACAGAAAGGGGGAGAGAGAGAGAGAGAGAGAGAGAGGGAGAGAGAGAGAAAGACAGAGAGAAAGGGGGAAAGAGATGGAGAAACAGAAAGAGACAGAAAGGGGGGGAGAGAGAGAGAGAGAGAGAGAGACAGAGACAGAGAGAGAGAGAGAGAGAGAGAGGGAGAGAGAGAGAAAGACAGAGAGAAAGGGGGAAAGAGAGACAGAGAGATGGAGAAACAGAAAGAAACAGAGAGGGAGAGAGAGAGAGGCAGAGAGAGAGAGGGAAGGAGAGAGAAAGAGAGAGTGTGAGAGTCGAGATGGGGCGCCAAGAAAGAAACTCCAGTTGTGTCGGCAGCCCCTCCTCCCTTTCCACAGACCCCTTAATGCGCTCGCAAACAAGCCTCTGATGTCGACCTCCCCCCTGAACAGGATCCAATTCATTTACAGACTCTGGAGCAGAACAGTCAGCAGTGTTGGCAAATAAGGCGAGTAATTCTAGCTTCAACGGCTGCTGTCTAAGGGTTAGACGGCGAGCGTCGTGACAGCCCCTCTGCTCCGCCTGCGTACTTCATCCGCCATTCCCTCTGCAGCCCCCGCCATGCCCCCCCCCGTCCCCCGTCTATCGAGCGTGCTCCATCATGGCGTTGACAGCCGGGAGCTCGGCGGGGCTTAAGAAAGTGGCAGTGCGTTATTAACTTGCGCTCAATGACGGACTCCCCGGGCACCAAGGGCACGCGCGCGTACGGCTCACATGAAGTACGCAAAGACGTCTCGCCAAGCCCCTCTTTTAAATCGCCGAGCTGCGTCCTTCTGACTGTCTGCGTTTGTATCAAGTGTACCAAGTGTATGCGTGTAGTGATGGGAGGACTCGCCCTTTCCGGCGCAGGTGCTCATCCAGGCTCTTGTCATCTCCCGCCTGGACAACTTCAACTCCCTCCTTGCTGGGGCCCCGGCGTCAGCCATTAAACCTCTGGAACTTGTCCAGAAAGCTGCTGCTCGCCTGGTGTTCAACCACCCCAAGTTCTCCCACACAACTTCCCTTCTCCGTTCCCTCCGCTGGCTCCCTGTAGCGGCTCGCATCCGGTTTAAAACTCTTGTTTCATTGCCTACAGGGCAATGAAAGGAACAGCTCCCTCCTACCTGTACCTCCAGGCTATGGTCAAGCCCTACACCCCCCACCCCAACCACTATGCTCTGCTACCTTGAGGCGTATGGTTACCCCTTCGCTCCCAGGCCCCTGTGGTCGATCGTCACGGTCACGGCTCTTCTCTGTCCTGGCCCCGCAGTGGTGGAAAGAACTGCCCACTAACGTCAGGACAGCAGAGTCGCTGGCCATCTTTCACCGCAGGCTTAATTACTACCAGGATCTACTAATTACTACCAGGATCCTCCATCTTACTGACTGTATTTGTATCTTTGCTGCTCTTGTCACGTGTTTAGAAAGGAGATGCACTTAAGAATTCTGGCGAGTAGTGTTAGAATGACTACCTACGTTAAATGCAATTATTGTAAGTCAATTAATGCAATTATTGTAAGTCACTTAATAAAAGCGTCTGCTACAGTAAATGACTGTAATATAATGTGAATAGGGTTTCTGTAAAAGGGCAAACCATGTTTTAAACATACTGTACCGCCATGCGAGTATATATATATATATATATATACGTGTAAGAGTTTGCGTTGAACTGCGTGGCGCTCGTCGACTGACCGTCAGCGTTGGCTTGTCTCTGTCTGTACAGAGACTCGTTCTTCCAGAGGTCTTCCTCGCTCTCCGCCACCAGCAGGGAGTTGCACACGTGGCTGTCGTGCAGGTCCTGCAGCAGGAGGCGCTAGAGAGACGACAAGAGTACCACGATTCAGGCGGCCGGCCGAGACGAAGGCCTTCGGCCTCTCGCGGTCGGCAACAGGAGAGTTACCACGGCTACCTGGTTCACGATGCGGCAGATCTCCCCGATCCTCCGGACCACCGTCTGGTGAAGACGCAGATACTCCGGCACCTCCTCCTCCTCCTCCTCCTCCTTCTCCGCCTCCCCAGCAGTGCTCTCCTCCTTCCCCTGGTTGAAGCTCCTGCAGAAAAGTCCCAATCAATGGTATAAATGTTAAATGGGCAGCACTTAAATAGCGCTTTTATCCAAAGCGCTTTACAATGGCCTCTCATTCACCCATTTACACACATTCATACAGCAATGGCGACATGCCTCATTGGGAGCAATTTAGGGGTTCAGTGTCTTTCCCAAGGACACTTCGACACGTGGACAAGAGGAGCCGGGATTCGAACCGCCGACCGGACGGCCCGCTCGACCTCCTGAGCCACAGCTGCCCGGCGGCCGCCCCCAAAACGACGTCGAATGCTCCGACGGGCGAGCTAAAGCAACGTTCACTGGGGCTGGGGTCCCCCCTCACCTGGCGTGGGAGTACACCTCCACTCTGTCCTGGTGGATCCGGACGATGAGCCAGAAGTCGGGCATCAGCGGGGCCTGGGCCTCCTGCTCGTCCGGGGTGGGGCTCTCACACTCCGAGTCGCTGCTGCCGCCGTCGTAGCCTGGGGGCGAACACAAGGGGGGGGGGAGGACAGCTCACGATGTCATCGATTCATTAGCATCATCATCACCTTAGATCTTCATCATCATGTTCGTCGTCATCATCATCATCATCATTAGGGCTGTGTTTAAAAAATCAAATCAAATCAAATGATTCAGAATCGATTCATGAATACCAAAATCGATCTTTTATTTAATGAATGAATAGTTCATTAATTCATTCAATGATTCATTCATTCATTTTTGGAAATCAGTATCGATACCCAGCCCTAGTATTGATGTGTTGCATAACTTGGCAGTCAGGTAATTAAGGTTACAGCTAAAAAAATAAAAAAATAAAAAAAAAGGTTTTAGTAACACTAACCGAATCGATATTGAATCGAATCGACTTGAATCGTGATAATCGATTCTGAACCTTGTGAATCGGAATCGAATCGATTCTTGAAATTCGACTCGATACCCAGCCCTAATCATCATCATCGTCATCATGTCAGTTCCTTACCCAGCATGTCAGAGTCCAGACTGCCCTGACTGGACACCACACTCTGGACTCGGCTGGGCCGGAGTTTGCCGCTACCTGAAAGGGAGAGGTTTTTTTTGTTGTGTTTTTTTTTGGTATAAATTCGCACCACAAGATGATAGCCCGCGGTTGACTTTGCATTTAACTACGCGGCTGTGGCCGGCCGTGTGCGTGCGTCGCTAAACGGCGAGTACACCGCGCGGGCCTCGGCGGGCGTTCACCGGACCCCAGCCGGAAACGACAGCCCCCGGACCGAGCCGACATGTGGAGCACCAGAGGGGCCGGCGAGGAGAGAGGGAGACATCCCCGAGGGTCGCCCCCCTTAGGAGCCCCCTGAGCTGGGGGAGCGCGAGCACCCCGGGGGTCCGACTGGATTATTCTGTCGGCGCCCACAGCTGCGTCCTGTTGATTTAAGGAGGCGAGAACGGAACTGCCCCGACACGGCGGCCAGACGCGGCAGGAACGCTGCGAGCTTGACCCGAGAGGACCGCCGGAGCACCGAGGCGCACGTCAGCGTCTGCCACCGTTTCCTGGACGGGATCATACGGCCGCCTCTGCGGGGCGCGACGAGCACATTAAACCATCTGCCGCTGCGGCGCTTCAACTCTGATCTACAATCCTTCTGCAAACAACCAAACACTCTTTTGGTTCACCTAGTTTCACAACAGGAGAAGTAGCTGAGATTCGTTGTTCTCCGCCCACACGTTAAAAAGTGCCACGGCGATCTGAGGACCCCTCGCGATTCGTGGGCGAGCCCTGATGACGGGCCTTCGCCCGGGGCGCACTCACCGTGGGTGGCGGACTGCACTGACTCGGCCAGGCTGACGGCGGAGGGGGTCTTGGGGGGTGAGGCGTGTTCCGAGGAGCGGTCGGCGCCGCCGCCGCCGGCCTGCGGGTGCGGGGCGGCGGGCGTGGGAGGGGCCAGGGGCGGGCACCCCCTGTCCCCCGCCGCGCCGGCCAAGCTCTGGAGCCTACCCTCGTCCTGGCCGGTCCTGGCCAGGTCGCCGAGCTCCGCGGCCGGCTCGCCGCCGGACCCCACGATGGCCCCCCCGGTTGCAGACGGCATCTCCTCGCCCGGCACCTAGAGAGAGGGACGAGAGCAGCGTCCTTTACACTGAGACTTCATCCTTCTACCGGCAGAGGATATAACAACGTCGGAGACGAGCGGCCTCGTGACGGACCTCATCCGTCTCGATCTTTCCCGCGTCCGCTTCGCCGTCCCGCCCCCTCCCCGGCGGCGAGCGATCGGACGGAGCCCCGGCGCCGTCCTCCGCCTCGGCGCGGCGGCCAGCCGGCAGAGGGGTGTCGGCCGCGCTCTCGGAGCGCCTCTGGGCGGCCTGGATCCTCTGCGGGTGCAGCCGGCTGAGCGACACGTAGTGGAAGTCGTCCTGCTCCCCGTTGAGAAGGTACCCCGAGAACGACATCCTGCGGAACTCCTGCGTGGAGGGCGCCGCCACAAGCGGGTTACAGCTTTACTGATTGATTGATTTTATTTATTTTTAAGACAGGGACAAGGTACAGTAGACATTTACCCTATAGAATAGGGAGAGATGCACTGTACAAGGTTATAGCTAAACAGCTAATTTCCACCCGCAGTCCCTGGGCAAATAAATATACAGTCTTAAAATAGTGGGGCAAATAGTACACAGTAGGAGAGTTACATACATAGAAGGAATACAAAAAAGTTATGTAGCAAAGATTTCACTCATCCCTATACCCTCATCCCAACCTCCCCAGACCCTTAAAAAACAAACCCTACAGTAAGTACAGCCCCAATTCATATGTGCCACACTACTACCCTGACAATTCAACCCCCCCACACCCCCCCCCGCCTCGAACTCGGAACCAAAGGTCCTCTCTCTGACTCATCTCTCACACGTCCGTTAAAAGAGGAGGGGGAGGAGGAGGGGGGCGGGGGGGGTGGAGAGCTGTTTACCTCTTTGAACTTCTCCAGGGACTGCTCGGGGCCGAAGACGAACTGCAGGGGCACGACCTCGCAGTGGCAGCGCGGACGCCCGCCGGAGCGGGACACGTGGTCGGCCACCTTCCGCAGCGTGGCGGAGCCGATGACCCGTGAGTGGCGCAGGGCGGACACGATCTCGTCCTCCAGCAGCCAGCGGATCTGAGGACAGGAGAGAGGAGGAGGAGGAGGGGGAGGAGGAGGAGGAGGAGGAGGGGATAGGCGGTGAGCTGCCAGGGTGGCGTGTGTCCGCCTAGTCAAGTCTCAGTATATTAAGCGCGGGGTGGAGTGGCTCAGAGAAGAAGGGACGGGGTCTCACCTCATCCATGGTGGCCAGCACTGCTAATCTGTGGGGGGCCGGGAGTTTGGCCAGGGGATCTCCGGAGACCCTGTTGATAATAATAATAATAATAATAATAATAATAATAATAATAATAATAATAATAATAATATATATGTTATTATATATTATAATATACTTTATTTGTATAGCACCTTTCATACAAATAAATGCAGCCCAAAGTGCTTTACAACTGAGAATGTACATCACTTCACATAAATATAGACATAAAATGAACAAAAAGCAGGAAAAATAAGATGGAAGATAAAACACTATAAAGGAAGATGAAGATAAGAACTGGGCTGTTTTAGTTAAGGTAGGACCTCCGAGGAGTCGTCTGAGACACCGTGCCGGTCCGACGCGTTCCACCATCGCCGCCGTCGGCCGAGGCTGGCTCAACCGAACGCTTAGGCCTAGGCCACGCCCCCCTCGCGCTCACTCACCCGTCCACGTCGACTCCCCTCAGGCCGTCCGGCGTGCCCATCAGCTCCTCGTCCGAGCGGTAGGAGGAGGGCTGTCCCGGGGAGCGGTTCAGAGACACGCTGCTCTCGGAGGTGTACCTGGGGGGGGACGGAGGCTCGTTAGGACGCCGCTACGCCGAGGCCGACGTGCCGCCGCACGCCGCTCCGGGCGTGTCTGGGTTGGAAGGGAGATGTTTCCCCCGCCACAGGCCATCAACGTATTCCGCTCACCTGTTGTGGTGGAAATCGGAGGCCATGGGCTCTATCTCCAGCGGCAGGGTCAGGACGAAGATGTCCAGCGTGACGGACAGCTCGTTGAGATCCAGCGACTGGAGGGACTCCACGTTCTCCAGACAGCTGATGACCTCGGCTGCGGTGACAGAGATGCGATACAAATCATCGGTGCATATGAGTGATGTCACTCTGACGGGGTAGAGGTGTGTGTGTGTGGGTGCCGGGGTAGAGGTGTGTGTGTGTGTGGGTGCTGGGGTAGAGGTGTGTGTGTGTGGGTGCCGGGGTAGAGGTGTGTGTGTGTGGGTGCTGGGGTAGAGGTGTGTGTGTGTGGGTGCTGGGGTAGAGGTGTGTGTGTGTGGGTGCCGGGGTAGAGGTGTGTGTGTGTGGGTGCTGGGGTAGAGGTGTGTGTGTGTGGGTGCCGGGGGCCGGGGTAGAGGTGTGTGTGCTGGGGTAGAGGTGTGTGTGTGTTGGGGTAGAGGTGTGTGTGTGCTGGGGTAGAGGTGTGTGTGCGTGTTGGGGTAGAGCTGTGTGTGTGTGCTGGGGTAGAGGTGTGTGTGTGTGCTGGGGTAGAGGTGTGTGTGCTGGGGTAGAGCTGTGTGTGTGTGCTGGGGTAGAGGTGTGTGTGTGCTGGGGTAGAGGTGTGTGTGTGCTGGGGTAGAGGTGTGTGGGTGCTGGGGTAGAGGTGTGTGTGTGCTGGGGTAGAGGTGTGTGTGTGCTGGGGTAGAGGTGTGTGTGTGCTGGGGTAGAGGTGTGTGTGTGTGCTGGGGTAGAGGTGTGTGTGTGCTGGGGTAGAGGTGTGTGTGTGTGCCGGGGTAGAGCTGTGTGTGTGCTGGGGTAGAGGTGTGTGTGCTGGGGTAGAGGTGTGTGTGTGCTGGGGTAGAGGTGTGTGTGTGCTGGGGTAGAGGTGTGTGTGTGGGCTGGGGTAGAGATGTGTGTGTGTGCTGGGGTAGAGGTGTGTGTGTGTGCTGGGGTAGAGGTGTGTGTGTGTGCTGGGGTAGAGGTGTGTGTTTGTGTGTGTGTGCCGGGGTAGAGCTGTGTGTGTGCCGGGGTAGAGCTGTGTGTGTGTTGGGGTAGAGATGTGTGTGTGCCGGGGTAGAGCTGTGTGTGTGTTGGGGTAGAGCTGTGTGTGTGCTGGGGTAGAGGTGTGTGTGTGCTGGGGTAGAGCTGTGTGTGTGTGTGTGTGTGCCGGGGTAGAGCTGTGTGTGTGCTGGGGTAGAGGTGTGTGTGTGCTGGGGTAGAGGTGTGTGTGTGTGTGTGTGTGCTGGGGTAGAGGTGTGTGCGTGCTGGGGTAGAGGTGTGTGTGTGCTGGGGTAGAGCTGTGTGTGTGTGCTGGGGTAGAGGTGTGTGTGTGTGTGTGTGTGCTGGGGTAGAGCTGTGTGTGTGTGCTGGGGTAGAGGTGTGTGTGTGTGTGTGTGTGCTGGGGTAGAGCTGTGTGTGTGTGCTGGGGTAGAGGTGTGTGTGTGTGTGTGTGTGTGTGTGTGTTGGGGTAGAGGTGTGTGTGTGTTGGGGTAGAGGTGTGTGTGCGCGCGTCCCAGGCAGGGAGGCGGGTCTCCTACCCAGGCAGGTGGGCAGGGTCTGCATGGGCCTGGACCCGTGACAGCTGCGCACGTTGACGGAGCAGGTGAGGTGGACGAACAGCGGGGGCATCTCCGGCTGGGGGCCCTCGGCCTCCAGCAGCGAGTCCCCCTCCAGGATGCTGAACGAGTCCTCGTCCTGGTTGACGGTGTTGGAGTCCGACAGGGACTCGTCCTCGCCCTCGCCGCGGGACCGCCGGCCCGAGCGCTCCTGGTACTCCACCTCCAGGTCGGTGTCGCTCTCCGTCACGATGCAGCACCCCGAGACGTTCTCTGCACACAGGGAGGAAGGACACGCAGCGCCATGACGGCCCGGAGGCTGGACCTTACCTACATCGCTGTGTCCTATTTTTCTATTTATATAAACGTATTTACATTTTTATCCCATTTTCAAGATTCTAAATTCATTCCTTTAATGGTCATGTCATGTACAGTACGATGTGCAGTCGCAGTGAAATGTTGCTGCCGGCTCCAAGATTTTGCTTGATGCAGATAAACTCTTAATACTCAATTCCAATCCACCCAATTTGGAACGGCGGCCCAATATCCCTCCCTCTGGGATCCGGCTGTATTCTGACCAGGTGAGACCCGGTGGCGCCAACCCCCGGTGGGCATCTGCATCGAAACGAGACGCGTTGGACCGCTACACTGCTGACCCCATCGGTGTGTCCCACTGCGCGGCTAACGGCTAGCAGGTCGATCCCTCACCGTCCTCGGTCGCGGGCTCGGCCTCCGACACCACCTCTTCGCTGGGTCTCCTCTCCTCCTCGTCCTCCTCCTCGTCGTCCTCCCCCTCCCCGCCGTCGGAGTCCTCCTGACAGAGGGTGACACGCGGTCACAGGCGGCTTGCACGGGGTTAACGCCAGGACTAGAAGCTACGCGCCGTTCCGCTCACCTCTTTCTTCGACGACGGCGGGCAGTAGAAGAAGTAGTGGGGATTGGACGGCACCGTCTTGAAATACTGGGCACCGATCTCCATGAACTTGTCCTGTTGAATACACATGATCTGACGATGAGGGCCTCGTTTTGTGACCGTTTGTAAACAAACCGGAAAAAAACTGTCTCTAGGAATCATCTGTAAAACACACTATGATGAGACTCATTTTGTGGCCAAGGGAAGGTCAAGGGACCTTTAAGGGACTTTCCCAGGACCTCTAATCAATACAAGATTTCACATTTCAAATTAGTATTACCTGTATGATTTTGTGCAGATCGGGGTACACCTCACACTTCTGCTGCGTTTGCAGGAAGGAGAGAGGGAACTCTGGGATCCGGGGGGCCTTGGGCTCGTCCGGCTGAAGCGGCGAGCTGGGAACAGAGGCCTTTCCTCTGGACTCGGCCTCGCTGATATCCTCCATCTCGATACTGACGACACAAAGACACGCTCACTCAGCGCCCACAGCTCATCACGTCACGGCTCACGTCAATCATCAAACATGCGTTGTGCGGCTTGCAGGGGCTTGATGCGCCCGTGCGTCACCGTATCGTGTAGGCATCTCAGGTACCGCCCTTTTATGGTTCCAGTCCTACCGGACAGATCGGAGCTTCTCTGTCCACCTAGGAGAGTTCTCCCTATCCACAGCTCCTCTCACCTCCGGGGTCCCTCAAGGCTCCATTTTGGGTCCTATCCTTTTTTTGATTTACATGCTGCCGCTGGGGTCAATTTTTAGTAAACATAACATCTCTTTCTACTGCTTTGCGGATGATGTGCAGATCTATCTGCCCCGGAAATCAAAAAGCAAGGACTCCGTACAACCACTGCTGGACTGTCTACGAGATGTCAAATCCTGGATGGACATGAACTTTTTAAATCTTAATGAAAATAAGACCATTATGTTTGGTCATGACCCCGCAGACTGGACCACTGATTGGTTGGGCCCCTTCTCCCCAAATATCCGTTCTTCAGTCAAACATCTCGGGGTGACCTTTGACCGTACTTTTAAATTTCACAAACAGGTCATAAGAGCCAGCTTCTTCCAACTAAGGCTTCTTGCCAAGTAAAGGACTGTCTCTCCCCCAAAGACTTAGAAAGAGTAATACATGCTTTTATCAACACTCGCCTTGATTATTGTAATTCTTTGTATGTTGGCATTGACCAGTCCTGCAGCTTGTGCAGAATGCAGCAGCTCGTCTCCTTACTGGCAAGCGAAAGCGCGACCACATCACCCCAATCTTGGCCTCGCTCCACTGGCTCCCAGTGCGTTTTAGAATTGATTTCAAGATTTTGATGTTTGTTTTCAAAGCTCTAAAGGGACTGGTACCTAGTATCTTGCCAAACTCCTGCACTTTCATGCCCCAGTTAGAGAGCTGAGATCCTCTAATCAGCTGCTGCTGGCTGTCCCAAAGACTCGGCTGAAGACCAGAGGTGACCGAGCCTTTGGCTCTGGAACAGTCTGCCCAGGCAAATTAGGTCTGCCCGAACCATAGAGATCTTTCTTTGAAGACTCACCTGTTCTCCCAGGCCTTCAACTCAGGTTGAGCTGGACACCCGATGGCCCCTGTATTGTACTGTATTTTATATAGCTTATTGTGTGTTGTGTATGATGTATTGTAGTGTTCTGTTGCGTGCTGTGTGTTTTGTTGCTCTGGAGCTGTACAGCACTTTGGTCAACCTAGGTTGTTTTAAATGTGCCTTATTAATAACATTTGAGTCGAGTTGAATCGAGTTGAGTATCGGCGTTCGGGTCCCACCTGGATGAGGACACGATGGCGGGTCTCTCGGTAGGCCCCTCCTCCTCCGCCTCCCCGATGATGAAGGTAGCAGGGGTGCTGGCGCGGCCCCTAGCCCCGCCCCCGGCCGGGGGCTCATGCCGCTCCCGGAAGACGCGGATGTGGCCGCAGAGGGTCTGCAAGAAGGAAGTGATGTCGATCTCCTGGAGGGACTCCTCGCAGTAATCCATGGCTGTGAGGACGTCCTGGGAGGCGATGCTATAGGACTGCTGCAGGCTACGGTACACACCTGGGGGCACACACACACACGCACACGCACACACGCAGACACAGACACAGACACACACACACACACACGCACACACAGACACACACACATTCATCAATAACCTTGGCTACATCCAAATTCTGATGGGATAAAATGTGCTCCACTTGGCCCCATCAAATACAGGTTTGCAGGTAAATTCTCTGAGTACACCTAAGAATATGTCAATTATAAACATTTTAATTTAATTTGAGGAGGGGGGGGGGCACTTTTCTATCAATCAAAATACATTATGCAAAGGTTTGGTGCCGGGAAAACACAGAACAGCTGAATCCACTTAACAGTGAGGGAAACATCTGCATGACAGCACCTGAAATGCGCGTGAATGGAAATCCATCAGCTTGTCAGAGGAAGCAGATCCCCCCCCCCCCCCCCCCCTGTTCGTCTCGTGACTGACGTTTACAGATGCTGCCGGCGTGGAGCAGAAAAAAAAAAAAATCCAATCCTGAGACGACAGCTTAAAGACCGCCCTAATTGACTCAGGCGAGGCGGATTTTCGAAAGCGCGGCGGCGAACGCTGTCTGAGGTCTGGAAAACGTGCGGCGAGCAGTCATTACGCCGCAGACGGAGGAGGAAGGAGGAATCAGCTGCTAGACTGCGGTCAATAATAGGCCGTCCGCCCGTCTGCTCTCACCAGCGCTCGCCATCTCATTCCCCCCCGGTGCCGTGAAACAGCGTAAACGATCACCTGGCCCTGTGCGCCATTTACGAGGCCTACAGTGTGCTATTTCCCGCTGAGTTTATTTCAGGGCGCTTTTACGAGGGCTTGTCTCTGCGGTTTTGAACGGCGGGCGGTTTAAGCGGTCACCTCGGACGTAGCTCTGGTGGTAGTGCTCCTGGAGCAGGCTGCAGTAGTTGGCCAGCTCCTTCTGCTTGTGAGGCTGCGCTACCAGGTCTGTCCAGGCTGAGGCGCTGGTGCGCTCCTGGGAGAGAGACCTGCGGGGGAGTGGACACACACATCGAACACGAACGACACAACACCCCCCCGCCCCACACACCATTAGAGAGGAGGAGGAGGAGGAGGGGGAGATGGGGGAGGAGGAGGAGGGGGAGATGGGGGAGGAGGAGGAGGAGGAGGGGGAGATGGAGGAGGGGGAGGAGGAGGGGGAGATGGGGGAGGAGGAGGAGGGGGGGGAGGAGGAGGAGGAGGGGGAGGAGGAGGAGAAGGAGGAGGGGGAGGAGGAGGAGGGGGAGATGGGGGAGGAGGAGGAGGAGGAGGGGGAGATGGGGGAGGAGGAGGAGGAGGGGGAGGGGGAGGAGGGGGAGGGGGAGGACACCTCATAACAGATCTGAAGGAACCATACAAGCCACAGGGAGGGGCGTCGAATTTGCGGAGGTCAAAACAAACCCATTCACCTTTGATTAACATGCAGCGTCAGCATTTACTGTAAAAGCACACTGTCTAGTCGTCTAGTCGTCACGTGTCTCATGTACAACACTCAGCTCTGTTAGAAAACACACACTCCAATCCCATGTAACGCTGCACTGCGCATTTAGGAGGACGCAGGAAACTGTATTAAATCACGGATGCGAGGGCAGGACACAACAAGCCTGTTGTGGAGAAAGCATGCGTTTTTAAGCTGAAATATCTGCTAGCAATCCTATCCGATATGTACGGATACAAAACACAGCATAATATTTATAGCCCAATATTCATCCGGGCAGAAGTAGGGTGAAACAGACGAGAGGACCTTGCCACCTGCTTATCCGTATAAAAGTGCCAAAGTTCCAACTCTAATTTGTATGCTGTCAGCAAAGGTTGATCGAAGAGTTTAGAGAAGCTGTTGATAACTACTCCAGCTGCAAAGCTACAATGTGTGCAACAGTCACGAATAAAAGTGGGACCTTCTGAGGAATCAGGTTGACTAGTAGGGGCATGCAATCACCAGTTTGTAAAGTTTGATTTTAGTTTAAACCTCAAACACGGGGGAGACGAATGTTGTTGCGCCCGTCGGTATCTGACAACAGAGAGACAGCCCCTGGGAAAAGTCCTCAGCTCCATGGACCAGGTTTGACAATCAATTAGCACAGCACAGGGAAATGAGGTTTGAGGTACTGCCGCCGATATTTCAGGGTTGACCTTCCCTTGGTCAGGTCGAACGTTCGTGTTCGGTCATACAAGCCATGTTTCCATCCACTTGTCAATCGAATTGTGTGAGGATCGCTCAAAATATGAATGCGAATAAAGCCGGTGAACGTGCGTTTCCATCTAGAGCTTTAAATCGGATAAAGCATTTATCACAAAAGACTTTTATCGAACAAGAGAAAATCCGATGAGATCGACAGTACAAACTTTGTCGATTTTCATGATTTTTAATCGAATTTTACCGTTTCCATAAGGCATTTTTAAAGGACAATGCTCGTTTTTGACAACCTGGACCTTATTTACGACATATTATAAGACGTTTGACTCACCGAGATCACTTTGGTGTAGTTCGGAGGCATGTAGAAGAAATGTAAAATCCAGCGCGAGCCAGTATATGCATGTAATGGCGGTGGTAGGGGCAGAGGAAGCTATTTCGTGTCTAAAGATGTTTCTAAAGATCATATTACAGAGGCATGTGAAAAACCACAACAGGCCTACGCTCTATGTTAGCACAACTAGCGATTCATAAAGACAGATTGACGAAAACAACCGTTTCGCGGCAGAAAATAGATTTTTAGAAACTGCATTCTCGGTGCCCCGACCACCGCCATTACATGCATATACTGGCTCGCGCTGGATTTTACATTTCTTCTACATGCCTCCGAACTACACCAAAGTGATCTCGGTGAGTCAAACGTCTTATAATATGTCATAAATAAGGTCCAGGTTGTCAAAAACGTGCATTGTCCTTTAATTCGATATAACTTAATTCGCATAAAACGTGTGGATGGAAACATGGCTACAGTTAGTATGAGTGAGGTGGACATGTGGTGCAGTGTGTTATCAAACAAACATGGAGCCAAGCCCTTTGGCTTTGTTGAATCAATATACTGTCAAAGAAATCAGTAGGTCACTGTCTTCTCTGGAGGCAGATACCTCCCTCCTATTGCAACACAAGCCTGAGGAGAGAGAGAGAGAGAGAGAGAGAGAGAGACATCTCGTCCTCAGCCCCGGTCAGAGAACCACTCCTCCCCCTGGTCAGCAGAAGAACGCTGTCCTCAGGGCCCTAAGCCCCTCCCCCCCCGGACCTCCCCCGAGCTCTGAAGGAGGACAGCTGAGCGGCACGAAGCAGCGAGCAGCGCTACCTGAACTTCATCTGCTGATACACCTCCCAGCAGTCAGCGTCTTGAGGTCTATTCCCACCCAAGGGAGACAACCAAAGATGCACACGTTAGCATTGGGAGCTCGGCGGCCAATGGGTGACCTGCCGGCCCCTCTCAAGAGAAGGGCTGTGATGAGAATTCAAGAGTCGGTCACATATGAGGGATCGTAAAAATTTGCGGATTTCAAATATGGAAAGTTCTGCATACATGGGGTCTTGGGCCTGTTCTAACACCCCTCCCCAGCCCGGCCGCGGGGCGGCGCTACGGTCGGGCGATGTGGGTACCTGAAGAAGACGTCTCGGGGCTGGCGGGTGGACAGAGGCAGCACCAGCTGCTCCTTCAGGGAGTCCAGGGAGCAGTTGTAGACGTAGACGGGGCAGCGGGGCTGGCTGAGGTCGCTGGAGCTCTGCTGGGACACCGGCCTGCTGAACGTGATGCGGAAGTCCCTCTTCTGGGGCTCCGAGAACTGAACACTGTCCCTCTCCCCCAACGCTAGGACAGACAGAGAGAGAAGGAGGGAGGGAGAGAGGGAGAGAGAGAGAGAGAGAGGGAGATGGAGAGAAAGGGAGGGAGGGAGAGGGGGGGAGGGGAGGGAGGGAAGGAAGGGGAGAGAGTGAGGGGGAGAGGGAGAGAGAGAGGGAGAGAGGGAGACGGAGAGAAAGGGAGGGAGGGAGAGGGGGGGGAGAGAGTGAGGGGGAGAGGGAGAGAGAGAGGGAGAGAGGGAGAGAGGAAGAGGGAGGGAAGGAGAGAGAGTGAGGGGGAGAGGGAGAGAGAGAGAGTGGGTGAGAGAGAGAGTGAGAGGGAGAGAGGGTGAGAGAGAGGGAGGGAGACAGAGAGAGGGAGAGAGAGAGAGAGAGGGAGAGAGAGAGAGAGAGAGAGAGGGTGCATACAGAGATGGTTAGCAGGGAAACCGGTCCTAAAGTTGAGATATGAGTACAGTCATTCAGGGCCTGAATATCTACATTATTATTATTATTATTAGGTGACGACTCTCCTGTAGAGTGGGGCTGCCCCCTACCTGCATCTGTGGCTCCGTTGTCAGTCTCCGACGCCCAGCTGACCTGCTCCATGGAGGGGCTCTCGGCCGACCCAGGGGACAGCAGGGGGGACGGGGGGCCAAGGGGCCCTCCTCCTCCAGACCCCCTCGCCCCGCCTCCGTCCAGCCCCGACTCACACCGCTCCAGCCCATTGGTGGAGCTCAACAGAGAGTCGGCCTGTGATTTGCTGCTGGGGGTGAGGGTGTCGTCGTCGTCGTCGTCCTCTTGCGCCGCCGCGCCGCTCTGAGGCTCGGCCTCCAGCGCGGAGGACATCAGCATCTGAACGTCTGCAGGGAAAAACAACAACAACAACGTCATCAAACCATGAGTAAATAAACAAAGCCGTACCGCCTTTCTGATGACGATCGCGCCGCGTGGATTGGGGATCACACCGGCGAATCGGAATGAAGACGTTGAGGGGACAGGGTTCCAGAGGGGGGTCAGCGGAGGTCAGAGGTCAACCCAGAGGGAGGTCAGAGGTCAGCCCAGACCAGAGAGAGGCGGGGTGTGTACCTGTGAAGCTGGCGGGGAGGAAGGTGAGGAGGATCTGCTGGGAGCCGATGTACTTTGCGTAGCACTTCCACTGCGGCGTGGAACAGTCTCCGTGGCCCGGCCCCGCCTCCTCGTCCACCAGGTCGGCGTTACTGAAACTCTGGCAGAGCGCACACACACACACACACAAACACACACAAACACAAACAAACAATGGGGCTTGACTGAGAGGTTTTGCCCGGAGGAGATAGGAGGAGCAGGTTGGGAGGAGCAGGTTGGGGGGGGGGGTGAGGTTACCTGTAGGGTGCTGGTAGAGCCCGTCACCTCCTTACTGCTCCCGATGGTGTGGAAGGACATCACCGTGTCCTGTCTCTCCGCAGGCCTCAGGCACTCCTCTGTGGACACAAAGAGAGACGGGCGTCAGCGAGGAAGACGCGGCGGCGGCGCCGTCAGCCCGGGAGGAGCGCCGAGTGCGCCGTACGCCCCGCCTACCCACCCTTGCTGACGGGGAGGGAGAACGGCGCGGCGTGTCCCTCCCGTTCCCGCTCCAGGATGTGCCGCATGAAGGTCACGTGGTCTCGGTCGGCCAATGGGATCTCCCGGTCGCTGAGCTCCTGCTGCAGGCTGCTGTGGAAGAGGCCGAGCAGGAGCTCGTTGGGAGGACAGGGGGCGCCGTGGAGCTGCTCCTCGCTGTCCACTGCAAACGGAGACAAACCCAGAGCTGACCGGCCGCATTCTAGAAGCTTCCAATGTTCCTCTGTGCCAGCAGCCACCAGACTCCACAACAGTGGCTGAGCGCCCGCCCCACTCATATTTATACTGACTGTATACGTGTATATAGTCTATAGTCTATATTTTATACACATTGTAAGCGTGTATGTTGTGCTCTTCTATATATATTCTTTATTCTGATGTATATCTTCACTCTGATCTATTCTGTACATTCTCAGTGCTGTAACACCCAACCCCCCCCCACCACCCCCCTCCTCCCCGCCGGGATTATTAAAAAATAATCTTATCTTCCATCAACCAAACCATTCATCCCAGTGAAGTGGATTTTGAGTGTCACCTTGGCTGAGAGTGAGGAAGAAGATCTCGATCTGCTGGCACTTGGGGAGCAGCTTGATGAGGTCGAACTGGAAGGGGACGGTGTGGATGCCGTCGGCGGCGGCCGGGGTTTCTGCTGCAGCAAACACAGCAGGGTGAGACGCCCGGTCAATTGCTTAGGTTTGGCAGAGCCTTTTAAAGTGACAGGGAGTGTAGTGGGGTGGGGGAGGGGGGTTAATTTGCTGCACCCACCTCCCATCTCTTTTATGCCATGCGGCGGGTAGACTTGCTCCTTGTTCTGGCACAGCTGACTCAGGTACTCAAAGGTCATCATGGTGGACATGCAGGTCAAATCCCTGGGAAAGATCTGCCAACACAGTAGCACACACCATCATGCACACTTTGCCACCTTTTTTGTCACCTTTTTAAGTCAGAACAGTACTGCCATACAAGGATCCGATTATTATTATTATGGATTAGAGCCACCAGTCGTACTGACCGCTTGGGGGATCTCCTGGTAGGTCAGGCCCTGGAAGTGTCTGTGTTGGTCCAGGAGGTTCAACACCGTGCCGCTCTGTGGCTCCACCCAGCACTCCGTCACCAGGTTCAGCTCCGTGTCCACGTCGATGGCCTCCACCTCCGTGTCGTTGTCGTCGTCTGTGGAGAAACTGGAACCCCCGACAGTGACGGGGCGGTCAGCGGGACGCGTGAGGGGAACGAGCCTTTAACCGGGGATGTGTTGCTATCAGACGTGTGAAGGAGAGACCGGTCAGTTCTCTACCTGTCCTTGGTGGAGGTGGAGTGAGGAGGGAACAGGATGTACTGGACGATACAAGTGTGGCTCTCCCTGTCCGTGGCCATGGGCATGCCCTTCAGAGGCAAGGACATTTGTTCCACGTTTACACACTGAGCCAGATAAAACAAGGGTGCCAAATATTCAGTGTTACTTAGCTACAGTATAAACGGTTCATAAGCCAATTCCTGTGTGGGATAAGGGGTAAAATAGCGTGCGTCGAGTGCGTCTCGAGTGACACGTTTCTGCCGTTTCCCGGCGCCGGGCTTGTTGTCCTACCTTCATTGGCAGTTCAGTCACCATGTTGACAATGCCCTCTCCGCTGGCAGCGAAATGAAAGCCCTCCGAGAGACGGATCCTGGATGAACATCAAAAACCCCCTCGAACTGTTTAACATTTCATAAAGCCGCCGGTTCTGTTTATCTACAGCGAAACAGAGGCCAATCCTCATGTCTTTACTCATTCATGAATGTTACCGCTCATCATAAAAGCTCCCATTATTAAGCGCTAATGGGATAACCTGCGACGTCGGGGCCAAATTCCCAAACAAACAGTAAACAGCAGGTTTCCTTCACCTGATTTAATTGCGGTCGCATAAAAAAAAAAAGCATTCCCACAGCAGCAGTCGGGGGGGGGTTGTGGGAGGATAACCACTTTTTTCTCCAGGCGGGAGCTTTTATCGACGGGTGGGGGGAAAAGCAGCCGTCCCGTGAGGTGGCGGCGTGACTGGAACTTACTCCGACAGCATGGACAGGATGTGGGCGACGGCCTGCAGGGGGACGGCGGGGCCCGTGCCGCTCTGCACCGCCCACACCCAGCGCTGGTGCAGGAAGTAGCGCGACAGCGAGGCCAGGGTGGACGAGGCCGTGCGGTTGGCCGCCACGCTGAGGGGCGCCGTCACGCTGGACGGCTGGGAGAAGTTCTCCATGTTGAGGATGAAGGGGGTCCTGAAGTCCGACGGGAGCTTCTCGTACCTGCGGGGGGGTGGGGGGGGGGGTGGGGTCAAAACAGCAAACGTCGGACCAAACATCAAGGGACGCGATCCCGTTACGGTCGGCGAAACGAGTGTCCTCGTTATGTGTCACACGCGCTGACCGGATGAGCAGCTTCTCCAGGGGCTTGTTGAGGACGACCACGCACGGCCTGTCGGAGAGGGTGGGCTTGGCGGCGGGGAGAGGCGGGGATTTGGAGGGGGAGGGGTGGCCCAGGATCTTCCTCTTGGTCTTGGGCGTGGCCTCTTTGTTCTGGACACGGTGAGGGAAGCGGAGCCTCAGGATCTGCTCCCGAAGCTCGTCCACAATCTGCCAAGGGACGGAAAAAGGCTTCGTGAGGAAGAAGATGGACGCGAGGCCACGCCACGGTGAGAAATGGCGTCGTACGCCTGTCATTCGCGACTAGGTCCACGCTTGCTGGTCGTACCTTGTTCCTGGTGTGGGCCAGCGTGCCGATCGGGAACCCCAGACGCAGCACCATACAGGGGGCCTTGGAGATGAGACGCACCAGGTAGAAGGAGTTGGGCAGCTGGTCAGAGGCGCTGCGTGGACACGGGACAAATCATTGGGACCTCGCTTGACCCCCCGGTCTCAACCTCGGACTGCGCTTCCCAAGAGCCTCTTGTTCTCTCACCTGTATATGAGCTTGACGTACGAGTATCCCTCCACCAGGACGAAGCTGCTCCAGTCTCTCAGGAGAGACGTCAGCGCAGAGTGGGAGATCCGACACTGGATGGTGCTGAAGCGCCCGTTGCTCCCGGCGGTGTGGAGGTGTTTAGGGACCGGCCTGCGGAGATGACATCATCATTACAACCACTGGGGGGGAGAGACTGAATTTAGGCCCGGGGTTCATAGGACAAAGAAACTAACCGTCCATTTCACTGAAATAAGATCATAAACGGTAATATTCCGTTTTGGACACTCATTAGTCACGTTTACATGGAGCCTAATAATAATCTGATTATAATAGGTTTAAAAGCCCAAACCGAAAGAAATGCTCCATATAAACACCTCAATCCGAATAAAAAGGCTCAAACCGATTGAAATTTCAATCGCTTGCAGAGGGGGTAGTGTAAACCTTTTTCATAAACCGATGAAGTATCATGTAAAGGATGAAACGGATTACTCTCGCTGCTTACGTACGCTGCGTTATTTCTGCGCATGCTGTGTGTCAAATATTTCTATTGTGGGTAAATTGCTGCCGAGCAGAACTGGACCACAGCGGAGCGTTTGTTTTTACTCCAAAAGCAGAACTGAACATTACTGGACGCCTACACGGCAGGAAAATAAGGAATAACAACCTATTTATACAAGTCCACAAAACGTCCAATAGGAGTCAGTTGTTATCAAGCTGTTGCTTCATAAAGAGCACCACAATAACACACAATTGATATCCATTAGCAAAATTTTGACTTGAGCTTCCATAACTATAGTAACTAACTCACTCACTCCTGCCTGTGTGCTCGTCACACAGCTGTTCTGATTACATGCGTTGGTGCATATAAACACCACAACGTATTAGATCACATCCCATATAAACACAACGTATTAGATCACATCCCATATAAACACCACAACGTATTAGATCACATCCCATATAAACACCACAACGTATTAGATCACCTCCCATATAAACACCACAACGTATTAGATCACATCCCATATAAACACCACAACGTATTAGATCACCTCCCATATAAACACCACAACGTATTAGATCACATCCCATATAAACACCACAACGTGTTAGATCACCTCCCATATAAACACCACAACGTATTAGATCACATCCCATATAAACACCACAACGTATTAGATCACCTCCCATATAAACACCACAACGTATTAGATCACCTCCCATATAAACACCACAACGTATTAGATCACCTCCCATATAAACACCACAACGTATTAGATCACCTCCCATATAAACACCACAACATATTAGATCACATCCCATGTAAAAAGTCGCCCCGAAATCTTCAAATGGGATTGAATGAAATCAGATTGAAAAAGAAAGTGTGCATGTAAACGCAGCCACTGTGAAACGGCTCACATGTCGTGCTCCAGGACGATGGCGATGCGGTGCATGTGGAGCCATCTCTGCCAGAAGTTGGCGTCCATGGAGAGGATGGGCTTCCAGTAGGAGGCAAACTGGGACTGGGACGAGTCCTTGGAACCGCTGTGCTGGAGAGAGAGTACCTGGGGGGGGGGGGGGGGGGGGTAGAGGGATGGTCAGTCTCCGAGACCACCAGGGCCAGACTAGGGTCAGAGAGACTGGCAGACAGGTACGTACGGGCGTGGTGGACCCAGGGGGGATGTAGAACAGAGGAACCCCGTTCTTGGTGCTCTCAGGGATGGTGTAGTTCTCAGGGATGGAGTTGAAGGACTGCAGGTGGACCAGCATTTGATCGGTCTGGTTTATACTACAAGTTTACACAGAGGGCAGAAGCAAATGTGTTCATGTGATATAATGCAGAATCATGAATACCAGACAAGAACATTCCCAGACATTTTTGACTTGATGATAAAGTAGACCGAATTATAATATTAATAATCACAAAAGAATTCAACTTTATTTGTATAGCACCTTTCCTACGAATAAATGCAGCTCAAAGTGCTATCATCGCTGACGAGCTGAGCGCGAGTCCCTGGGTCCAGCGCTGGGCGGGTCCCGCCCGGGTTCTGCTCACCTCTGCAGGGTGTTCCAGAAGCGTCGGATGACCGAGGTGCGGTAGGGGCTGGTGATGGGCTTCCTCAGGGTGCAGCTGATGTCATGCAGGATGTCGTAGCTGCCCTCCATGGTGACCTCCACCCAGGTGGTGCGCTTGGCCGGGTCCAGGGGCCAGCAGGCCACGGCCAGGTACTCGATGCGCATGTTGTGCTTCCACAGCAGCACCAGCTTGACCTCCAGCTGGGTGCCCCCTGTTGTGAAACAAACCCAGACAGGCGCCCGTCTTGAGGCTGCACTGATGGAATGTGGAATTTGGCTGAAGATGAATCGTCGATAGCGGTTTCTTGTGGAAGACCCGTTCTTTATGGTTTGGGCGTTTGTCAGAGATCATACCTTTGGTGAGGTTGATCTCTCTGATGGTGTAGCCCTCTCTCAGACGAACGGACACCACGCTGACCAGGTGGGCGTGCACCTCCTTCTCCGTGTGCTTCTTCCGGCGCATCACCAGAGCGGGGTTCCCGCTGGCTGACACCAGGTGCTCGTTAAATAGCTTGTGCTGGGACACTGAGGAGCACATGAATGCACAGTGCAGCACTTGTAGTTGAATGGTTCCCTTTGAAAAACAACCATCCTTTGCCAAACACCTTTCCCACAGGGTGAAATAGCACTTTCAACTTCCCTTTTCTGGTAAATCATATTCATTTTTAATCATTTTCCTTTCTTTCTTTAATTTTCCAACTTCACAATGGAGATCCCTAGACTAGGTACTTCACTACCTCCAGTTAAAGCCTGGCGACAGCCACGGTCAATATTCACTGACAAAGGAACAGAACATTTCATCGTGTGTGAAGTCAACCCAGCCATTATATTATATTATATTTATACACCGCTCTGCCGTTAACCACTTATGATAAAATGGGCATATTTTAAAAGAGCTGCCATTGGAGCAATTCTATAAGTGCCTTAAAACACAGTACTTTACAGATAATGAAAGGTTATTTTGTTTGTTTGTAGGGCTTCTATCTATTGCATTTATTGTTGTTCGGTGGCCGGGCTTTCACTCAACTGGAAAGCTCAGATAATGGGCCTGTGTTAAGATAACACATCACCTGCTGTTTGAGTCTGACAGCAAATAAAACCTGAACGCTAACACCTGAGGGTTTTTATTTTTAAGACTACATTTGCCGATCTGGGATTATAGTCAACATTAGGATCAATCATATGCAATGCAACCTTGTCCAAAGCATTGAGCCAGACTCACGCCCCACGCATCATCACTATAGTTGTTGTCAGAATGCCAGTCTTACCACAGTAGTATTCAGGGTTCATGGACTCGTTGGTCTTGAGGAAGGAGTAGGTGAGGAAGGCCTTGTGGTAGGTGTTCATGTCCTGGCTGGCCAGGTCTGGCTCTGGGCAGCTGGACATGTAGGAGCCAAATGTGGCCAGGGAGATGAACTTCATCAGCTCCACGTTGGGGATGTACCCAAAGCTACAGTCGTAGGAAAAGGCCCCGCCCACCTGCCAGAGGTGAGAACGGCCACGGGGAACAAGGCGACAAAGTGAGACGAAACACGTGACTGACATGCGTTAGGAAGGAGATGAGTGAGCCCAGCCTTTGAGATGATTTCACTGGACAGGACATGGCAGAGACGGTTCTCCTATTCCTCCCTGATACAGTGTGTGCGTTGTGACCTATGGGGCCGGTGGGGTCCGTATCTGTAATTATAGGGCCGGTGGGGTCCGTATCTGTACTTATGGGGCCGGTGGGGTCCCTATCTGTACTTATAGGGCCGGGGGGGTCCGTATCTTTACTTATAGGGCCGGGGGGGTCCGTATCTGTACTTATGGGGCCGGGGGGATCCGTATCTGTACTTATGGGGCCGGTGGGGTCCCTATCTGTACTTATAGGGCCGGGGGGGTCCGTATCTTTACTTATAGGGCCGGGGGGGTCCGTATCTGTACTTATGGGGCCGGGGGGATCCGTATCTGTACTTATGGGGCCGGTGGGGTCTGTATCTGTACTTATGGGGGTCCGTATCTGTACTTATGGGGGTCTGTATCTGTACTTATGGGGGTCCGTATCTGTACTTATGGGGGTCCGTATCTGTACCTATGGGGGTCCGTATCTGTACTTATGGGGGTCCGTATCTGTACTTATGGGGGTCCGTATCTGTACTTATGGGGGTCCGTATCTGTACCTGAACGAAGGAGCAGGCGATGGTCCCGCTCCTCAGCTGGTTCAGCAGGGTCTCGCACACCGCCACGTCAGGCACACTGGTCACTCCGTCTGTGATGATGATTATTCCTGGAGAGACGGAAAGGAACGGCTATCAAGCCACTCACCTCACCTCAGTTTGACCGGTCTGAATTGCGAACTGCTGTTTAGGATTAGCTACAGCAGAGACAGTAGCCTACATAAAATTTAGGCTATCATTTTACCAACTGATCGGACTTCATTCATTATTTAGATTCAAATCCAGCAACTCAGAAATCCCACATTTTCAAGCCCTATTTTCAACGCTGCAGTCAGAGTAACGACACTACGATATACAATCAATAAATAGTGCTAAACCAGTGAAAACTAATTCATTTCAACACGTATTTACCAACCCATGATAGACTTATTCGATTCAAAGCACACACTACTATGACTGCCCAAGTGGCTCAATTGATAGTGTTACAGATTTGTAATTCAAGCGTCGAGAGTTCGATTCCACGTCCCTGCTGTCAGAAGGACATGGAAAGGATTCTACGTATTTACGAAGAAAATACATTGTTTTATTTGTATTAGGCTATTATTATTACAAGGTAACAACAACGATGGCACAGTCGGCCCTCAAGGTCTGTATACCGTTTTACTAAGGTTCGCTATTCCGAAAAAGCTCCAAAAGGCTGATTTTGAAATCCATAGCCTACCTGCTTTTAATTATTGAGTGATTGCTTTAGGAGCGTCATCGCCGGGCGGGTCCTTCCACCTCAGCATGCGTGCTGAGAGCGCAGCGGCGCACCGGTGGCTCGTTAGTAATCAACACACCTGTGCTCCTGCGTCTCTCCCTGAGACAAACGAGGGGCAGGCCCGGCGCGTGCATTTCTGCCGCTCTAGGCGAAACAGGGACGTGCACAGATGCTAGAGCACCTGCCCTTTGCCCTCTGGACAAGGCAAGTGCCCTTTCAAAAGTTACTTATTTTTTTTACAGTGTAGGCCTACTGTATGTTGCCCATGGTGGCATCGATCAATTCTCGATTAAAAGCGTGTAATAATAATGCCCCAAAATGCGTTGTAATTTTGCCAGCCCCCCCCCTGCCGCACACACACATGTGCCCGCGGCACAGCCATGCCCCTCCCCTCCCTCTCTTCCTTTGTCAACGGTAAATGGGAGAAGCTGACACAAACGGAGGCGCGCTGCAGCAGCACTGCACACACATCTCCTCCACTGCCCTTTCCCCATCCAGAGTGCCCGAGTGATGACAGCTAACCAGCCAGGTGACACATAAACCAAACAAGTGTATTGTTTGCTCCCTAAGCCTCAGTTGCCAAACTATAACTCTGTCAGCCCCCCCCCCCTCCCGTCAACATCTCGCCGTGCAAGGTGCCCTCATTTGTCACTGAGCACCTGCCCCCCAAAATGTCTGTGCACGCCACTGAGGCGAAACACAATTATGCCGCCCCTCTATTTGCGAATACCAGCAATATCGCACAGCATAAGGAAACAACAGTAACCACACAAAGTCTAGTCTATTGCAACGCACAGTGTCAACATTATAAGGAAAAGCATGACGCGCATAACGACATGCAATAAGCGAGAATAGAATAGAATAGGGTTAGAATTATTATTGCCTATACATGTGGGCGACATGCGTGTTTTGCCCTTTCCCGGCGGCGGGGCCTCAACGGCGCACTAGTGTTCGGACACACCCACCTGCGCCGGAGTTCAGACACACCCACCTGCGCCGGAGTTCGGACACACCCACCTGTGCCGGAGTTCGGACACACCCACCTGCGCCGGAGTTCGGACACACCCACCTGCGCCGGAGTTCGGACACACCCACCTGGGCCGGAGTTCGGACACACCCACCGGCGCCGGAGTTCGGACACACCCACCTGCGCCGGAGTTCGGACACACCCACCTGCGCTGGAGTTCGGACACACCCACCTGCGCCGGAGTTCGGACACACCCACCTGCGCTGGAGTTCGGCGGCAGCAGCTGGAGGGCCAGGATCCCCTGTCGCACCATGGTGACCAGCCCAACGTCGGCCGCCACCATGGAGACGCCGTGCGTCCTCTGGGGCTCCTCCTCCACACCGTGGCCAGAGAGCCCAGAGCAGGGGAGGGGCCCGTCGGACTGGACAGACTAAAACAATGCACATTCGTCAGTGCCTTATAAAATAACAGGAGGTGATCAAATCTACCATCTGGCTAAACGCAAGCAGTCTCAATATTTAGTTTAGATAGCTTTAACAGTATGAAGGTAAAGAGAGAGAGAGGTGAGGTGAAGGAGATTGAGTCTGAGACATAAGCTGATTACAGAATGAATTCACTGTAGCTCAAATGTCCCTGTAGTGAGGGTGAAAGGTTGAGACACATTGATATAGAATATTACGAAAGACTAAAGATGGATTGATAAATGTATGGACTGAGAAAGAGAGAAGGGAATGAATGTAGTGACATGAAGATGGAGAGGAAGATATTGAGGCATACTACCAGAATCCTCCCTCTTAAAGGAGTAGTAAAGGGAAAAATCATGTTAAGCCCTGTTTTAAGGTTACTTATGATCATATACAATGGTTCAGATCAAAAAGTTGACAAAACTAGCACTTTTAAGAAAGTCTGATAATTGCTCTACCGCCGTTTTGGTCATACAATGGATGTGGGTGGGCATCTTGAAAAATCATTCAAAAAACATGTTAAACACTCAAAGACAAGAAACTCACGGGGGGTAATTGGTGTCCGTTGGTGTTCTGACATCAAACGGCGGTAGAGCAATTATCAACTTTCTCAAAAGTGATAGTTTTGTCAACTTTTTGATCTGAACCATTGTATCTGATCATAAGTAACCTTAAAACAGGGCCAAACATGATTTATCCCTTTACTACTCCTATAAGTGCCTATTATATTTATATATGTATTTATTTAAAGTTTGCTACTCTTGCACTTTGGCTTTAGTACTAGATTATGCTCTTAGTCACTCGTTTAGAAAGGAGATGCACTTGTGAGTTCTGGTGAGTAGTAGTACAATGACTACCTACGTTAAAAGCAATTATTGTAAGTCACTTTGGATGAAAGGGTCTGCTAAATGACTGTAATGTAAATGTAATGTTACTTATACCCAAAACCTACATCTGTTGAGTCAGACTATGGAATCTCTAACATTAGAAGCTTTGACTGGAATACCTAATAATAAAACTGTAGCCGTTTTAGAACAGCAGGGCTGAGATGAAAAGGGGAAACGGTCTGCTTATAATAAAACAGAACTTTGCTTTCAGCGAGCACATTAATAACCATGTGTTGTCTTGCCTGGTCGTGTTGTTGCTGTAGGACCTCAGCGATGTTGTTCTCCACCGCCCGTAGCTGCTGATAGATCTGCTGCAGGAACTGGTCCAGGTCCGTACGATCCAGCTGACAGCCCTGTACCAACACCTGCAGGACGACAGAATGACACCGGCTAGCCTCACTCCACCGGACTCCATTTTCTCTTTTAGTTTCTGACTTTTATCATTGGTTGTACACCGGCCTGCCCGAGTAGGAGCATGTCACTTCTCTCTCTCTGTACCATTCATTGTGGAGACATACAGTATATGACGATGGTGTGAATATGTTGATCACCTGATGTGAATTGAGCCCAATGATGGAGGAATAGGCAAGGATAGTAATGAAGATATCAGGCTGGAAAAGCAGATCTGTGCCAGGAACTTTGAAGGGTCGGGCAAGGCCAGCCAAGCACCGGGACAGGGCGTGGAAGACCTCGTCAAATATCATCTCCCCTGTGCTGTCATCCTGCAAACAGAGAACAGAAAACTATCTCAGGTATAGAAACAGCCATACTATATATATGATGAGCCATATATTCTAGACAGATAGACAGATAGATAGATAGATAGATAGATAGATAGATAGATAGATAGATAGATAGATAGATAGATAGATAGATAGATAGATAGATAGAAACCTTACTTATCCCCAAAGGATATAATATAACTAGCCGTCTCATTCAGGTATGATATTTGGCACATGATTGTGAAAAAAGGCATCTGGCAGGTGGGTAGCCAGCAAACCCCTGGCCATGACAAGACAAACTGTATCCACAGTTAACAATACAAGAAAAGAATACCAGTTGACCGAGGCTTGTAAAATAATACTCAAGAAGTCAAATCCTGTTGTTGCCACAAACTGTTTTGGGATTGACTTGTGTTGTTAAAGAGGTATCCCATCTTACCACGATGCCAGTGGAAGGGCTAAGGTCCAGTTCTATGATGAATCGGTACCTCCGGGCCAGGAAGGTGGCCCGGGTGGACGGCACCAGCAGGTACGGGAGGGTGGAAGGAGAGAAATCTGCCTGCAATCCCTTTGGCAAGATGCTGAGCAAGTCAAGCTCATTCTCTGAGTTCAACTAGATAGGGGGAAACAACACATTAGTGGATCATCGTCAAAACAACAAAACAATAATATTATTACAACATTTTTAGAAGAGATCACTAGCTCACCAGTTCAGACTGCGAGGCCGGCCAGATGACCTGGTTGAGTTTGCCGAGGAACCAAGCTAGGCGCACGTTTCGTGAGATTCGGTATTCTTCCTTCATCAACAGGTAAACTTGGTCTGCCTCCTCCACCTGAGAGAGGGAGGAAACCATTGCTAGACTTTAGCTATGACCTTGTATAATACATCAGTACACTAAAGTACATCAACCGCTCTATTTCCATGTTCCATATTGTCCATGGCCCATACAATGTGACATCCCACAGTTTGTCTACAATGAGGGTTGCTAAAAAAGTGAAGTGTAACCTTCTGTTTTAATGGGACTTTCTCTCTATTGGCAGCTCAATCTCATAATCAGACTACTGTTGTTGTTGTTGATGTAATGCTCCACCACACAGGACGCCAGGAGGGCGTGGCTCAAACAACAGTACGACGACGTCATCGGTATGACGATCTTCTCCAATGCCTCCAGGCTGAGCATTCTGTCTGGGGCTAAATTAAATTATGCAATCATTTGTTCTAAAAATGTAGGGGATAGGTTGCCGGTTACGTGCATGGTTTGTTATTCTGAGAGAAAGCAACAGAAGAATAACACAAACTATAGACCAACATGACACATATGAAAGCCATGACGGACCTACATACCTAAAACCACGAGGAAGCAACAACACATTCACTAACCATGTGATGCAACCTGACACTGCACAATCCTCTCCCGGCTATAGCAACTCAAGCTACAAGCACAGCCCAAAATAAACACTGCCTTTAACCCTGTGCAAACCACTCTTCTGCTTATGACTGAATATGCAACCATATCGCAAGATCATTTCAACGCTCTCACTACTGCTAATTGAAATGCTCTCGCTACTGTTGTAGCTAATTAGCTGCTAAACTAAGTTAACATTGCAAGAGCGGAAGGCACTGACAGGTCAAACACTCGTGCTAATAATAGTGAGCTGGAGGAACATTCAATCAGAATAATCCCCAACCTCATTGTCCTGTCTCTCTGCCATGCCTCGTGTAGCATAACTTGTAGGTTTGATGTACACTCGGGAATGTATTTGCAGGCCCTTGATGTGAGATGCGCCTTGTTTATTCCGTTTTCATTCGAGGTGTCTGGTTAAAGCACTCGTTGCTGTATTTTGTTTACCATTTCACGTGACCCGGAAGCGTGCGTCTTCGTCTCTCTACCGTGAAAAGACAAGAGGTGCTTCACGTGGGTTCCCCTGAGCCTCGTACGTCAAAGTCAAGTTCGCTATAGCTATACTTATTTGTCTGCATATCCATTGGAAATAGTGTGTCTGTGTATATACGTTACCATTAGAAATTGGTTAAGAGGTTTTAGCTTATTTGAAATCGGTGGAACTAAGAAGAGCTTGCTGTTTTTCGCTATACGGACACGTGACTTGCGCGTCATGATTGTTTACTTCCGTCAACAAAAAGAGAGAAGGCTGCGTTAGACAGTCTGCTGGGTGGGTTCAATATCCTTACGCTCACAGAAAAGAGTGGATAACAATAATAATGCAGGTAAGTGCCACTCGGTTAATTAGTTAGTTAGTTAGCTAGCTACTTTTTGGCATTCATATTATTTCTATTTGAACCGGAATGCTGTTTTGTTGCATTGCTGTGGTCAAAGTGAGCCAGTGCTAGCTGCTAGCTAACGGGAGCTCATATTTCTGTTTGTTTTCTATTCAAGCAACGGGAGGAGAAGCAGCTGGAGGCGTCCGTGGAATCACTGAGTTCTCGAGTTGGACATCTGAAGAATGCCCTTCACAACTTCATCTATAAACTGGAGAATGAGTATGATCGGTTGGCATGGTAAGATAGACGGATATTAGCTTTTAGTAAGGAGGTGAGCATGTGAGTACATTGCCAACATAGATGAGGAAGCTATCTATGAACATGAACATTGGAATTCTTATTACGATGGCTGTGCTTTTTAATTTGAAATTCTGTCTGTCATGCAGGCCCTCTGTGTTGGACAACTTTGCTTTGTTGTCTGGTCAATTGAACACCATCAACAAACTGCTGAGGAATGAGAAGACTCCATCATTTCGCAACCAGGTCATAATACCTCTCCTGCTGTCCCCAGACAGGGATGAGGAACTAGCGGTAAGTGTCTCTTTTCCAGGAGAGCATATGTTCCAGTTTCTGAGGGCCTGCCAAGTTAATATGAGCCATTCTTTGCCCCCCCCTACAATCCAGAAACTGACAGAGCAGCGCGTGCCGGTGTTCAGCCATGAGATAGTGCCAGACCACCTCCGCACCAAGCCTGACCCTGAGGTGGAGGAGCAGGAGAAGCAGCTAAGTGCTGAAGCAGCCCGTATTGGCCCTGAGGTCGCACAGGTAACCTAACACTGGTATCCAGATGGGTTATATACACACGTTGCACACCATTTTGTATTTTGCATTTGTCATTTGCACTGTCTTGTCTTTTCACTGTCCTGTCTGGTCCTTGCACCCTGTCCGTTGTCTCCATCAGTGTTGTCCACCAACTGACCAGAACAAATTCCTAGTGTGTGTAAAACCTACCTGGCAGTAAAACTGATTCTGATTCTAAAGTGATTGTATGGCATTTGGCCTAGCTAGCCAATTTGTTTGGGCGACACAATGTTAGCTAGTGTTCGCCCTTTATTTGAACATTGCGTGACAAAGTATAGCCTAACCTTGTTTTCCTCAACAGAAACAGATCCAGACATTGAATAAGCTGTGTTCAAACTTGCTGGAGAAGTTGAACAATCCCAGGGAAGATAGAGATGCAGAGAGTGCAGGTACACCTGTCACCTGAGTTGGTTTAGAGGCAGTCCAATGTAAACACAGTAACATCATGTTTTACAATGTTATGTACTTCCTTTCAGCAATACGGCAGAACAAACCATCTTTCAACCCTGCTGACACCAATGCATTGGTGGCTGCAGTGGGCTTTGGGAAGGGATTGTCGAAATGCAGGCCCCCGGGACCAGTGGCCCCTGGACACCCAGGACAAGGGCCCATGATGACCGGAGGCCCCACCTTACAGCAGGTCACCATCGGGGGTGCGTCAGGCCAGCAGGCTGGTATGGGAGGGCCTACAACCCAGCAGCAAGGACAGCCAGGTATGGATCTCATCAGTCATGTAGACACTCCTTTAGTTTATTAAATGTATTATTGATCAAAGACTGGCCTCTAACAGAGCTTATTTTTGTTCCAGGAAAAATGCCCAGCAGCATCAAGACCAACATCAAGTCCGCATCTGGTTCTATGCATCCCTACAACCGATGAGATTCCTCCTTGTGACCAAGCTAATAGGCTTTCATATATATAGATATTCATATCTTAAGACATTGATTTAAAGGCATCAGAGTATTCGGTGTTAGCTCTCTTTTCATTGAATAAAATTAATTTGCTAATTTGTGACCTTTCTGTTATTATGTTACGTATTATTTTTTGTGTTGCTTGTTAGACAATAAATTATCTAAAAGAAAATTATTCTATAAACATGCGATTCAAATGACAAGCTATCGACTGTGACTTTGAACACTAGATGGCAATGTTTCCCAATTTATGTTTAGGTGTTGGACAGGGATCATTCATTGTTCCCCGAATAAGTATTGTAGCATATGTGAAATGAGGCAGATCCAAGTGATTAAACATTTAGTCCGATTTTTTATTTATTTTTATTTCAGATTTGTTTTTCTGTCTTGACTGATCCCTGCATCAATCACGTCTACATAATCATCTCCTGCATTTCTTACAAGAGTCGTGAAGATGATAAAGATGATACAGTGTCAGGGATGGACAGGGATGCCTGTCCTGTAATCAGCTGATCTACTCTACTGAAATCCCCACCATGCTGTCAGAGTTGTGAGCCTTAACTCATCTTGTACTTACAGTACATTAGGCTAATATAAAGAATGGAGCAGTGGTGAGAGTAATGTGGCTGGACGTTGCTCTGTCTGGCCTGATAACGTCAAAGTGGTTATAGGGGGGAGATGAGAAAGTTCATGCTGACGTGCGGGGGCCCTCTCCCTGCCCGTGGTCTGTCCACTCCAATCCCTGTCCCGCTGGGTCTCCACGGCCAAGGACAATGACCGCTGTGCTGTCACACAACGCCGGTCACCGCGGCGTGACCTACATACACCCTCTGTCCCCAAACGGGCGGACGTCTTGCGATGTCAGCCACAGAGGACACAGGCTCTGCTGAGACAGCTGGAAGCTGCGCGGGGTCAGGCTGTGTTATAGAGGTCTTATAACACCAGGCCTGATGGACGTCCCACAAGGCCTCCAGCCTTCGAGCACCATAGACCTGCAGAAATACGTTAAGGTGTTCAACCAACTGCTCTCATCTTAACATGACAGCGGATTGAGAAGAAGATCTTTGTTCAAAAGATTAATTGTCTTCTAAGGATGTTAGGTATAATATGGCACTTTTCTTCTTCTTTTTTTTCTCCCAGAGGAGCTGTGAGGCGTAAAGTGTTAATGAAGTGGGTTAGGGGTTGGGCTGACCTCTACAGACATTCAATTAACACTTTATGGAGTCATATTATGTGATAGATGAATTTTCTTGTTAAATATTTCAGTAATGTGTAATGAAAATTTGTCACAAAATTAATTGCGCTGTGCGCAGGATGTCCTCATGTGTAAACTTTAAAACTTAAGATATCCTCCCCGGACATAAGGAAGAGGAGGTTTTGTCAGAATACAATACATATATCTGTTTATAAATATACAAACAGTAATTTCCTGGTTATCAGGATATATATTACAATGTGGCTGTGATTTCTGTGACAGTGAGAAATCCAGTCAACAGTATCAGATAAATCAGATCATCACTGCAAATGAGCTGCAGCACATTCTGCTCCTGATGGATACAATACAATAGTATCCTTACACCGGACAAACTTGGCCCAGAGCTGACCATGAGGGGTCAGCAGTGTTTCAGTGTTGAGTCTGAAGCCAGTTAGACATCCCCTCCTTGTGTATAATACAAGTCCATACCAATTACAGGAATCTTTACAGCCAAAGGTGTTTTCTCACCACAGAGACATGGTAAAGGTTTATCTGCTAATGTACAATCTAACTGAAATAAGAAGTTAATGCATTTTATTTTTAGGAGTAAGCTATACATGGAGATACATGGAGATACACAGACTGTAACCTGTCATGGTGAATATTTGTGTGTAAAAACATATAACCTTTCACGTGTGTGTGTGTGCGTGTGTGTGTGCGTGTGTGTGTGTGTGTGTGTGTGTGTATGTGCGTGTGTGTGTGTGTGTGTGTGTGTAGGCCTAATGGGGGTGGGGGTCGGGTTCATGCAATGGTTTTAGGCACTGAGGAAGCTTGCATTTGGGGTGGCAGGAGAGCTCAGTGTGACAGCCTGGCTTCCATGCACATCCTTCTCTGAAGATCCCCCCAGTACACTAGGGCACACAAACCTGGGAGCAAAACATAAAACCCTTTCCCCAAAACATACAACTGGAATGAGAAATATAATAACTGCTTGCAGAATGAAAGTCACTGTTGTTTTGTAATAAATTGACTTTATTCTTCCAACATTTTACTAAATTGAATATTCTACACCCAGTTAGTTCAGGATTTGAGTTCTAGGGTGATTGCCATGTAGAGTAAGCTATGCCCTTCATCATCTACAGAGAAAATGTTTAACATTTCAGTTCATTTTTGATATAGCCTATGTTACAGAGAGATAACTTGGTTTTGATTTTGATTTGTTCTAAGAATGCCTTTGGGCAGTTTTTGCTCCATATTCTTGAAGAGGATATGGTCCATATCTGGCTCATTAGGGACGCTTTGGGCAAACATAACAAAGCAATGTTGTACAACCACAAACTCCTACTCCTAAAATGTTGCACATTTTAATGTTACACGGTTAAATCACTTGAAAGGCTATGATGACACGCACAGATCTGTGAAATCATCTCAAAATGATGCCTTTATGAAATGTAAGAGTGTGGGGATCAGAGGAATTCATTAAGGGTCTGTGGGTGGCACAGGCAACGCAAGACTGACACATTCAGCTCACAAACCAACGCCAAACTGCAGCTTCCAAATCTTGAATGCTAACTTTATTGCCATGTATTGTGTTTGGACACAGCACTCTAGCTTGGTGTTCATGAAACAGTTGATCTGTTTCTTTTAAAAGGAGTCAAGCAGTATCTCCAGAACTATGAGATGTCCATCTGACCGTGTCCAGTGCCCGTCCTATCAGGCCTGCCCTGCAGCATCACTGATAGAGAGGCCCTGAGCAAAGCGCCTCAGCTAGAACAAAGGGGCTCCATTATCTAGCGCCCTCCAGACCACAACCCCAGCAATGTCTCTGCTTCAATAGCCATTCCCTCAGGTCTGCGTCCCTTCATAGGGCGGATGTGTATAGTGCTGCCAGGCATTGATATGGCTGATGCACATTATGTACTGTGAATAACGGAAGCATCAATACAGGCAGTGTTGTTCATGCATGCATTGTGTTGCCACTGATACAGTGTGAGTCAAGCCGTTTCTGTGTAACACGCATTATAGTCTGGCTGAGGCTTTGTGCAAAAACTGAGAGGTGTTGATTGAGTGCCTGTTGTTTTATTACACTCCCCATATTGTCCTGATCTCACTGTGAATCTGTTGAATTCTCAGTGGCTGGTGTGAGGGTTAGGCCTGCTAATACTCACAGGGAGGTTATAGCTCTGAAAATGTCACTTTAAAATACGAACACACTCTCTTCAGTATTTGTCACAAATTCATGGATAAAGTACTGTACTTGCCCAGTTTGACACAGGCAATACAGTAGGCTACTACATTGGTTATTGGTACAAGCTGTCCTGTTTGTCTGTTAATAAAGCACTGATTTGGTATTCAGTACGCTATGGGATTTATACTGGACCCTTTCAAGAAACTGCTGAGAAGCAAGTAATTACAAAATCTCAGAATTCAGTTTGGGTTTAAAGCAATGGTTTGAACAAATTTCCACACGCATGTCCAGCAGTTCATCCCATTCATCCATGTAACAGAGCCTACAAGAAACCCCTTTGATAGAAACAAGGAGGCATCCCCATGTAATTATATTTGATCATGTTTGCATGTGTCACTCCCACAGTCTCCGTCACGCTTGGCAATTTGGCACCTCTGATGGCTCAGAAACCCTTCCTAATCCAGAAGTTGACGTTTCAACCCCTTTTCTCGTCTTTCAGCATAGAGAAAACCCCCAGCTGGATTGGAAGAGTAGAACATCCTGTCTCCTTTATCTGGGAGGGAGAGATAAGTGTGCACCCCGTCTCTCTCAGGGAACGCACATTAACCGTGCCTCGGAGGGGAGAGCTGGGTGTGGGGAGGAGGGGGAGGTGCCTGGCCTGCCTGCCCGCCGTGAGCACACAGCTTTCAGTCACTAGAAAACTGAGAAAATGTCCCCTTCACACCCTCTCCAGCTCAGCCCAGACAGAGCTCTTGACGATATGTTACCAGTGAGAAAATGCCCCCGATGGTTTAACATGTTCTGAAGTGTGATGTGCAGTGGTGTCCAGAGGTAAAGGACTGACAAGTCTACAAAGTGTAAACTTGTATCCCACAGTAACGTGTGACCCTGGCCCTATAAGAGAGTCTGGAGGAGAAAACTAAGTCATTGTCACGGTGAACGTTTTTGTTTATATGCCACACTGTAGGTCTGTGCTTCTTTGTGTATGTTTGAGGTAGCCAGATAAATGAGAACAATACAAAATTATGCAACAAAAGAAACTATTTATTTGGAATATGCATTACTGGTACAAATGAAGACCATGAAACCTACACCTTGTTAGCTATTTTTCTCCACAGAAAACAGGTTTTGACTTGGAATTAAAAAGACAATAGTTTTCCATTTTGTTTTCCTTTTTTACATATGCAGAGATCTTAAAAGTTAAAACCTGTCAAGAAAAAGGCTCCACGATTTCACTCTGAAATCCTTATAAAAAAGAAGTAACATTCAAAAACACTGCAGTACGGTATTTTATTGAAGAACAAAAGACATGCAACAAAAACATTTGATGTTTTACAAATTGTTCAGTTTCTTCTTTCTTTTTTATATTTATTTTACTTTTATATTCAAAACTAAAAGCATCATTACATGAAGCTTTTGATAATACGTTGATATTGGACAGGCAATATGAAAAGTAGAGTTTAGCATTTGAGGGGCACTCCATCACCAAAGCATCCTTCTGCGGGCCACATGGCAGAAATGCTCGTATCTTTATCATGATTTGAGTTAAATGGACTGGCAGGTTTCCCTTGGACACCATCTGAACATCTGAAGAAGGTAGAACAGGTCTAGTACCCATGTGCTGCCCTTCAACCGGGAAGTCAATAGAGTAAACAAATTCACCTTTTTCAACTATCTAAAATTTTCAGCAGAATACATTATGTTGTCTCTCTCATCACATGTTCACCTCCCAGGCTGCAAAGCTTTATCAAATATAAAATGCACTGCTTGTAAGAGAAGAATCATCAAAATTGTTTTGCAGTAATCTATTACAGGTGTTGGTTGTGATTTGATATACAGCTGATTTCTATAATGTTGTAAGGATTTGGTTTTAAAAGCTAAAAACACTGTCACATGACATGGCAGTGTTAACACTAACTTTTCACGTCACCTTCAAGAAGACAGTACCCATTTTAGAAGCAGGCTCGTGTCATTGCTTGGTTGAAAGGACAAAGCAAACAAGTCGATGATGTTCCTCATGGTGGAGCACCTCCATCCTTCTGGCTGTCTATTTTAAACATTTCAGCTGCATTGTTTAAAAATGGATACTGTCCAATTTCAAAAATGCAAAACAAGATTAAACAAGATTAAAGGTGCATATCTACATTTATAGAGCATTCTGGGCTAATTCACATATTATGCTAGCAAGAAAATAAAATATATGTACTGTAGGCCTGCAACCAAGCAAGAGAAAAGCATAATGGAAGAAAAACAAAGGATGTGTGAGTTATTCACAACATGAGGACATAAAAATATATCCAAACATCTTATGGATTTGTGTGCCATCAAGGGTGTTCATTTCCACCTCTATAAACACTACTGTTTTCTGGCTGCATTTTTTGGTTTTGAGTACAGAGTACCAGAACATTCATGAGACGTTCATCAGTACAGATAACAAAATTTCACACAAAAAATGTTGTTAGATAAAGCTCAATTCAATGTAAAGAACTTAAACTTCTGCAGTTTTTTGGTATCAAAGTAATGGTAGGGTGGATATGTTGAAGACTATTTGTAATTATTTATAAATGTTAGACCAAATACTACAGTATACTATTCATACAACAGAAATCACAAATCTACTTTCACATTTTGGATTTGTTTGTGTACGCCATGACTGTGGTTTTGGAAGTGTCCTTGTAGTGTGTTATAATACGCCTGGTGCGAATTGAAGTCATTGTGGAATTCAAGTTATCAGACACACAAGAGTGAGAGAAAAAACTACCCTGGATGAATATGAATACACTGAGGAATTAATCATCAGAGTTGAGTGTGTGTTTTAGAATCTAAAACATAGTGGGGAATAGCAAACTGAGATAGCAGTAGACATTAAAAAAGCATAACTTCATAGCACCAAATGAAAACAAGTCAACCTTTGAAGTGTTAATTCCGAACGTAAGCACTTTTTGTGTATTCAATGACTACAACATGGAACCACAAAATCTGAATTAAGATGTACATTACAAATGGATTTTTTGCACACAAGTGGTTTTGGTTACCAGCAGTATTTGGCTATTATGAAAACACTGATGTACAGTGATAGTGTAATGTGCACTGTGTGTACATTACATGTTCCATATTATGCATAAGGACAATTTGAATGTCTTATTGTAGTTTTCTTTTCGACAAATACAAATGTTACCCTTTGAAGGTAATCACTATAAGTTACTGTGCTTAAATACATATTGGCTTATCATAATTTCTGCTAATGTTGTCATTGATTAAGTGTTCCGGGCCAATTTTTCAAACTCGGGTCAATTTGTCTCTGAATGTCGTGTGCAAACAATATTTCAAGAGAAAGGAATTGATTAGAATTCCAGTAGCGAGGGCCGTCGTGATCCAGTCCCTGCTCTACATTCTGATGGATCCCTCTCTCTATCTCTCAATCTTATATTCTTGCTCATGTATTGTTGTTCACACACACTATATATTCTAGGTACTCCAGGGAACATACAGTACCATTCTTTCATGTGTCACGTCTTATTGCCTGTTGTAAAGACGCTGAAACAGAGTGTGTGAGGGATGTACACGGAGGTACGCAGAGGAGACTGATGCAGTTGATATACACCATTAGCATTAACATGTTTCAAAAAGTACAGCATAGTTAATGCGATGAGTGTCATTTTACAAGAAAATGTAGCATTGTTAAAATTCACCTCCAGGTTTGAACTTTGGCACTATGGACAAAAACTTAAACAGTGTACGAAGCAAAAACGTGGGTAAAAGTAGGCTTGTCACAAAGGCAAATTTGAAAAAAAGAGCTATTATAGGCAGGGCAGGGGAGAGAGGGTGCTAATGTCAATACCAGAATTACAAAGATTTAGAAAACAAAGCATTTTCATGAGATTTTCCTTTGTCATCATGAGTTGTCTTATTTTTCATTAGAGGTAGAGTGAAATCATTTGAATCTACAAGATAGGGGCCACTGATGGGTGTAATTGTTTGCCAACCATGTTCTAAGTGAGAGAAATACAGAGGCGATTTGTACAAACAGAGGCGGCGTTGTGGGCGGTGGGGTTTCTATGCAGGCTGCTGACGGTGTCATGGCTGTAGAGAGAGATGGGACACACGTGAAGTAAAGAGCTGTCTGTGATGGTGATGAAGTCATCCTTCTCCCCACCCCAGAGGTCTCCTGCCCCTGTGACGAGTGTGTCACCTCCAGTCCTGTTGGAGGGGCTGAGGGTGGGGGGGTGTTGGTGGTGGAGGTGGGTGGAGGGATCAGTTGGAGGTGTCAGAGTGAACGCTTCCAGGTCCTTCTGTGGGCGATGTCACCGATGAGGGGGTTGTAGCATCCTGCCAGCCACCGTTAGCCTGAGAGGACAAGAGAGACACACGGAATAAGTACAGTAGAGCCGTCCCCACTGCCCTCAGCATAGGGTTACTGTGTATCTTTCTATTATCTGCAGTATGAAGGTGCTGTGTGTGTAAGTCCCCAGGGCTCGGCTCAGCATGAGCTCTACTCTGAATGCATGAACAACCCAGAGACAACCCAAGGTACCCAAGTCCACCACAGCCTGGAGGCAAATCTACATCGGAAGCAAAGCAAACCTTCTGAGATAAGGCCTCGTGGTTCCAAACATAACTGTCACAAAAATCAACTTGTTTGAACTAGCGAACATTCAGTAAATCACAAATATCACTATCACATCACATGCTGGACTAAAATCCATCTAATGAAGAAAATGTTGGAAACCAAAAGAAACATGTCAGCTTTATGTATGTCTGGGTTGAAGTAGCGTGAATGCTTGTCACAGTAAATGGATACACGATAATGGGAAAAATAAATGAAAAGAATAGAACAAAACCCAGAAGAGGATTCAAAGAAAGGAAATTATGACTTCGGAGATTGAATCAAAATACAACAAGAGACTTGTAAACCATTTCGAATCCCGGAGACAGGCCTGCTAAAGAGCATTTAGGATATTAATAGTAAATTTCATGCCATCAGAAAAACTGGAAATGGTCCTCTACAGCCTTTCATGTCAAAGCCTGTTATTTAAGGCAGTAGGCAGTCTGTAATCAGAAACGGGGGGAGAGAATCTTCCAGAACGTCTGACATGGGTGACACTGTCTATTTCCAAACGGTAATTACTGCCCTAGCCTACCACAAAACACATTATGCATCTGCACAGACATTATCAACCATGAGAGCAGTCTTTCATCATTCCACAGAGAGGACATTTTCCTGACCCCACTCTTTCATTCTGTCTCTCATCTATTGTCAGCCCCTCTCTGGCTCTGAGCTGGACCAGAACAAAAGGTGAGGCTCAATCTCTGAGAAAACATGTTTCTGGGCTTTGCTTTAGGAGAGTGATAAGCACACATTTCATTTTGATATACTTTAAAATTACAGTACCTAACAGTGGCAAGGAAATCAAAATAGTAAAAAATGGACATTCAAAGGAAAGACTTGTAGGAAGGGATCTGTTGTATGTAGACATTTAAATGTGTTTTGTTTTAATAAGGATATATTATTATTATTATTATTATTATTATTATATTGTTCTCCTTTTTAAAATTTTATATCTTAAAAGAGAAAAGGAAATTCAAAATTTGAACACAAAGAATAATTTGAGATTCTATAAATCACTGGACTATAACTTCACCATCATTCATCCTTCTCTGGTTATGCAGTGTAAGCCGGCATTCTAAGACATGGCAGCATTGTAAGAAACAGTAGAGCAAGCAGGCGTCCAATCAGAACCGTCCATATGAGGTCACAGGCCAGTGTGAGAGCGGGTCTGAACACGTTCTGGTCTCTCCCTGCCTGCTCACTGGGAAGGCGTCGGGGCGGGAGGAGAGGATTTGAAGACACATACGCGTTTTCATACGGGGGGAGACATTTCATCTCATTACCATACGTCCGTTGATGCGCGCCGAGGAGGGGAGGAGAGGAGACCGTCTGCCGACCGTGACCGCCGCCGTCCCCTCCTCTCGCCGCGGCTCACTGTCAGGGCCATTACTGTGGCGGGAACATGATCTGAGCAATCGGCTTGGATTGCTGTCCCGAGTCCACACTCCGCTCTCCCTGTGTCTGTCTTATCGATTTCCCACTTTACCACACGGCTTGTCGCTGGGAATTTCCCTGCTGTCTACCGCCGCCAGCTAACCCCCCCCCCCAACCCCCCGCGCCACCCAACACACACACACACACACACTCACACTCAGTCTCCGGCAAAATACAAACAAAACAACAAAAAAAGACATGCCGGGAGCACTGTCCACCCGGTGGCCCAGTAGCTGTTTCGTTGGGGGCGTGTAGGTGTTATTCTTAGCGCTACTCTGGGGGGCCTCGGTCCTGGAGGGTTTTAATGGGGCGCCCCTGGCCCACGGCCGCTGATCGGGGTCAGGTGGTCCGCGGCGTTTTGAGGCCGGCGACGACGCGGGGAGGGGGGGGTGGGTGTCACCTGTTTGCGCGGTCCCCTCACCGCGGGCCGCGCCTGGCTGCAGGTGCCACGGCAGAGCTGATAGGACGTGACAGGCTCAGACGGCGGCGAGTGTGTGTTGTGTGTGTGTGTGTGTGTGTGTGTGTGTGTGTGGCCGGGCCCCCACGCCGGGGCGGTGGACTGCCCGTGGCGCGACCGATGCAGAAGCAATCAACTAGGTGACCGCGGAGCTGAGACAAGTCCTACTAAGTGGCATTCTGAGCCCTATGGCTTTGAAATAATTGGTAGAGGGTAGAAAGAAAACAAAAAAACACACACGCACGCACACACAAAAAGTTTTTTTTTTCTCTCTCCTTACATTGATGCCCTGCGGACTGTACATCTGGTTGCCTGTGAGAGCGTCACTGTATCCGCCTGTCTGACTGATAACATGGCGAAGGGTATCCACCTGGAACATATGGGAGCAGAGACAAAGCAAGGTCAGACCGAGGCGCAGAAACAACAAGCAGAGCTGGAGACAGACTGGCAGACAGGCGGGAGAGGAACGTGGAATATGGCTCACACACTCCACACAGGGATGGGGAGAAAGAAAAAATGCAACACACCCAGTCAGACACTGTGTATTACCATAGCCCCCAAAAACAAAACGCTACCCCGATTCAGTGTGAGAGGCAGTATGGAGTAATGACGTATAAAAAAAAACACTGATTGTATGCCACCCACAAGGGCTGAGGGGAACTCGTTCAATTTCATCAGTGCCACATCACACTCACGGTGAACATGTCAGTAAGGAAGTCAAACGTGTGACTATTTCTCTCAACTCCCAAGACCCCAAACCCATACAGGGGCCACTGTGGTGATGTTAGTGGGCCTCAGCTAGGAGGGATGGGAGGCGTTTTCTCTGCTGCGCTCGCTCAGGGGCCCTACCTGTGACTGCACGTTGGCTCCCACCTGAGCCCCCTGGTACGAGTCCCCATTGAGAGACTGCACGTTCATGAACAAGTCCCCGGAGTTTGACATGTTAAAAGAGCCGGCGGAACCTAGAAGAAGGAGAGAGGGAGCACCGGAATCACAGAGAGAAAGAGCCAGGGCAAGCAGGAGCAGCCGAGCGCACCCCTCCAGGGCCAGGGGCCAGGGGCCAGGGCTGGGGGGGCGGGGTTGGGGGGGGCAGCATGCGGAGGGGTTAGCAGGTGGAGGCTGTTAGTGCCGGCAGAACCACACAGGACAGATCAGAGAGAGGCAGCAGAGAGCTGAGGGAGAGACCGGGGGAGAGACCGGGGGAGAGGCCGGGCCTCCACAGAGCATGTGTTGTGTACTGTCGCCTGTACCGTGTGACAGTAGAACAAAACACATGATGCGGTAGCATGACTCTACTGTGAAAAGTAGTAGTCCGATTTGTTTTCCGATATCTATGCGGAAAGCTGTTCAAAACCACAATGTATCCAGCGAGTAATGAATGAATGAAATGATAAGTGGTTATTTGCTATGTGTTTAGTATTGTAAAACAGCAGAAGTTGAGTTAGAAGATGTTTTAATTCGTGCATTAACTGAAAAGAAGTCAAAAGGGCAATAAAAGCATGGTAGACTTGCTATGGGGTCCAGGTTTCTAATCTTGGCTTTGTATTGAATTTCTTCTTAAAACCCGCAATAAGTCAATGTATCTACAACAGATATAGTGGCTGACATTGTGGTCCGATCAGTAAGCAGCACTGTGGGAAATGTACAGTAATCTATATGAATACCCTCCACAGCATCACGCCGCCGCGTCGTCGGCAGAGCGGCGCCTCGCGCTGGCGCCGGCTCCTCAGCCTCACCTGCTGAGTTTGGAGTGGAGGGTGAGTTCGCTTGGCTCCCGTGCGAGGATACGTTGGCCGCGTTGACGGCGGTTTTGGCAGCGTACATGTTGGCTTCCTCTTGGAACTTTCCGATGTTTTTCTTGTATCTGATTCTTTTGTTTCCGAACCAGTTGGAAACCTGTGTAAATAACACAAAACAAAAAAAGCGCTCAGGGGGTTTTGTCACACGATTCGTTACTCACAAAGACCCGTCCTGGCCGCGTTCCTCAGAGCAGATTGTACCAGATAGCGGGGGGAGCTGTTGGCAGGGCCTCCTCCAGAGGAATGTATGACAGTGAGAGCGGCCCGGCAGTCTGAGGGGCCATGGTGGGAGCGCTACATGGACCAGTGCTGTGAATCCACATTAGTGCCAGGATGGAATGATTGCCAATAACAGTCTCATTATGTCACTATGACTGCAGCTATCATCGGAACTCACGCTAGCACCAATCAGTCAACATCCGCTAACACCCATTAAGGCTAATGGACTCCCAGATGAAGCTACAGGGATAAGCCCAGCGCTAATGATAAACAACATTAATATGAGCACCAAATCAATCCTGCAAAGTTTCCACTGAACAGAGTAGGTAAACATGTTCCTTTATTACCGGCCGGGAACAGAGACGAATCATCTGATGCCGTCCCTTCTCCAACCATTCCCAGATGCCTCCTCAAATCATTTTGCATAAACTAATGAAAACATTTCAGAATAGTGGTGTATGCTGTTTACCTTGGTACTGGCAGTGTCCTCTCAATACCAATTATCCCATGATTGCCAAAACTTAGCTATAGAAACGTGTTGACATGAGATGCTAGGATCAGAAGTAAATCTTAATTCAATGTTTCGATATTCAGGATATAAACCCATTGCTGCCTGCTATTGTGTGCGTGTGTGTGTGCGCGCGCGCGTGTGTGTATGTGTATGTGTGTGCAGTGGTCCTCCTACAGATAGGGGGTGCTATACCGTACCTGGGAGACTGTGATGGAGCACTTCTTGGCCAGCTCCTCCTTGGCCTCTTCGCTGGGGTAGGGGTTGCTGAGGTGGGAGTAGAAGTACTCGTTCAGGATCTCCGTCGCCTGCTTGTTGAAGTTCCGTCTCTTCCGTCTGCAGACGAGAGCACCAGCAGTTAGGGCAAACGCAGTTGAGACCATGAGGCGTACGACAATCATGCACATCTTGAAGTTAAACCGACCAAAACTATCAAAGGAAATGCCTCAGTGAAACTCCAATTGTACACATTAGACTGGTACACTCAGTACAACGACAGGACTGTATAATCTGCTACGAATGGCAGTCCTTTGTTGAGGTTCAACGAATTCAAATGGAACGCGGCAAATCCCGAAAAAACAACACTGCACTTTTCCGATCAAGGATGGTACAAAAAACAAAATGTCCGGATGCCCACGAGTTGACTGACCCCTCCATGTCCACCACCTATCAGGTTGTATCTGCATAAGCCACATCTGGGTGAGGGCTTTGCATAAGCTGCCAGGGGAACCCTGCAAATTCTCTCCCCGCGCGTCGACTGGCGAAGGAGGATTTGTGCCGAAATCTCTGCCCCGGCACTCCGAAAGCCCGCTCGAGAATATGCAAATGAGCTCAGCATGGGCTCCGACAGGCGCTAGATTAATCAGCGGGGCTGAGCATGTGCTCTGCCTCCCGCTCGCCCTCGGTGAAAGCCCCCTTTCCCTGCGCCTTCCTTTTCCCCCTGCAATTCTACCGCAATCATTTGCAAAAGAATAGATGGGAGAGCTTTGTAAGGGCGAGCGAAAGCCTCATTTAAATGTTATGCCTCCGACTCAAGACTCCGAGTGAGATTTATCCACGGTGAAATGTATGCAAATCCCAAACACGCATCTGAAGGAACAAGTGATTACATTACAAAAAAAAAAAAAAAAAAGGGGGTGAAACATTTAGCGTTATGGAGCATGGAGTGAAATTGTTCCTGGCCAACCGGCAACGCTACGCCTGGGCGAGTTGAATCACAGCCAGAGCTCAGAGAGCTCAGAGGCAGATTTTGGAAGATCAACCTGTTTGTACCGTATACAGAAGGGTGGTAAACTGCTCAAAAACGTGCTTTGAGCATGTAAACCATGTCTGATACCGTTTCAGCAATTCAAATATTGTCGATTTCGGGGTCTCCAGTTGAACAAATACCACAAGTTGAGCAGGTGTTTACGGCACCGGCGCATGGTTTATGTAGATCACGCGCGCACACACCCACACACACACACACACACACACACACACACCTGGCGTCGAGGAAACGTGAGCGCAGGATCATGACGGCCTCGCAGGTGCTCTGCTTCAGCTGCATCTGGATGGATGAGAACTTGCGGTGGATGATGCCCACCATGCGCTCGATCTCCTTGGGGGAGATGGGCCTCGTGCGCGACTGCTCCCTCAGCAGGTTCATCACGTGGGTGGTGAACTCGTTACACGCCTGGGGGGGGAGGGGAGGGGGGGGGGGACAAGACACACAAGCAAAGAGAAATCAGATCAGTACTCTGTCACCTTCCCACATGGTCAGCACAGATGATTAAGGACAGGTGAGCACAGGGCCTAGATCAGCCGGCACGGCCACAGTAGACTCGCCGTGGCGTACGGCTAAGGTCAAGTCTGTGACCCCGGTGTGCCGCTGGCCCCTGCCATTAGACGGCGGCGATTCGCATGCAAAGCACCAAGAACGCCGACGCGGCGCTTTTTAAAACGGAGGGCGGAAGTCAGCCGCCGCGCGTTTGAGGGAGTTCTGGCGCGCGCCATCTCTCCGAGCCGAGGGGGGGGGGGGGGGGAGTCCAAAGCGGTGATATTTTTCATATTAAACAGAAGAGGCGATGGCAAGTGTCGCCTGTTAGGGAGAAGACTTGAGAGAGATGACAGCCGCTCCCTCCTGACGAGCGCACCTTGGTGGCGGGGTGAGAGATGAACGTGCCGTCATGTTACACTCATCCCCCTGTGTGGCACCAGGCGTGAACCTGCCACCATAGAACCGTCTGCCTCGGTCTACCCAGACCCCCCCCCGCCGCGCCCAGCCCCACACTTCTCTTTCTTTCTCCGTCTCTCTCTCTCTTTCATTCTCCCTCCGTCTCTCTTGTCTCTTTCTCTGGATCTGTCACCGCCTGTCTGCGTGTCCGTCTGTCATATTCGCCTTCGTCTCAAAGGGCCTTTATTGGCATAAAAGCAATAGTTATCAAAGCAATAGGAGGGGATGAATGAAGACAGTAGCACGGCACTGTGACAGGGATATACGCCGGCAACAAAAGACCTGTCTGTTCAATGAATAGGGAGTGAACGCAGTGAAGGGTGACTAAATGGTAATCCCGTTAACTTACAGTAGTGGACAGTTGGCTAAAACCAACAGACAAAATACAGTACAAAAGGCACAACGAGAAACATGAGCATACAGCCATAATTTGTTGTCTGTCTGTCTGTCTGTCTGTCTGTCAGTCAAAATGCATAATAAAGATATGTTGCAACATGTTCGTGTCTTGAAATACAAAATAAAATAAGCCTAAACTGGTTAATACAGTACCTTGTATTTAACCAGTCGAGTATTTAAAAAAAAAAAAAAGAGCATGAGTGTGTCTTTCTTTCTAAGCAACGCTACGACTTTAAAAGACTGGGTTGCCATCCAAATACTGATCCTTAAGCTGGGAGTCTACTTCAGGAGGAAGTGTGGAGCTCAGAGACGCCGGATTGGAGACGCCGGATAGCACGCCAGCGAAAGAGCCGAGGTGCATCCTGCAGCTAACAGCGGGCCTGTGTTTGATTCAGGATTCTGTCGCTTCCCAGCTGTATAAACAGTCACATGTAAAAATGTGCATGATTTAAGACGTCCCGAGTGAGGAGGGGTGTCTGGCGAAACCTGCCGCTTAGAGTAAAATGGCCGTGTTTATGATCTCAGCTACAGATAGAGTGTACAGTACTGTATGGCGTCTGCAGTGGAGGAGTACCTGGTTTCCGTTGCCATGACTCTCTGTGTAACTCTCCCTCCATCCGCCCTGGGATACCATCTTAAATACAGTATATACATCGTCAGCATGTGATGTCAGCACAGTCACTCGCCCTGCATAGCTTCTCAGGACCGCTAACAGACCCCGGACTACCGTATGTTTTCAGGATGGCAACCCTGTCTACAGACTCGCATCACAACACGCTGGCTCTGAGATGGGGGGGCGGGGGGGGGAATGGAGGCAGTAGTCAAAGCTATGCGGGGAAAATCTATTTGCATTTCATCAAACAGAGCATGCATTCATTCCAGGGACTCAGTGTTTGACTATGTGTATACTGGTTAGTAAACACACATAACGTTAGGCAGTAAAAAATCCACTGATTTATTGGTGTAGTAGATAATGACATGGGGGAGGGGGGGGGGGGGGGGAGGCGCTACCGGGGGAGGCTCTGACGACAGGCAGGAAAACACAACAGTCAAATGTTTTCCACATCTCTACGTGGAGGCTGTAATTGCGAAGAGAGTCTCCCCAACTGACGTGTGATGAGAAAAATATCAGTAAATGACCTTGCAGTCTCTGGATGGAGTTACATTACTCACACCCTTCCGCCCTGATGAGGTGTGCGGGAATGAACATGAATTCAAACCTTGAGATCCAGCCTCATAAATCGAGAAAATACACTTTCCGAATCCATAATTTAATGGCAATGTCAGAATTGAAAAGATCCCTCACCCCCACCGTCTTCCAAATGGGGATTTGTAACTGAATATACACACTTGCAATATGTGATTGTACAGAATATGACTATGAGAGCCATCAATTTAGGAGATTGCATTACTATGTTCTTATCTGGGTTGAGATTGTTCAAACAAAAGTCATGTGGATGAGATACTATTTGGCGTTACAACTAAATAAATGGTGACAGTGAAATGATGATAGGGAAGGGCAGGGATGTGTGTGTGTGTGTGTGTGTGTGTGTGTGTGTGTGTGTGCTGCAGGGTCTTACCTGTTCGTACTTCTCCAGCTCTGTGTGGTAGATCTGCCTGATCTGGGACAGCTTGGCCCGGTAGTCGGAGTGCTCTGCTGAGTTGTCTGCTCCGACCCCACCTGCGGCCGCCGCCGCCGCTGCCGCCGCTGCCGCCCCGCCCCCTTTCTCCGGTCCGGACACGCCCTCCGCCAGCAGCATGTTGTCTAAGCGCATGAGCTGGGCGTCCGGTGGCTCCTCCTCCTGGGCTCCTCGGATACTCAGCACTGGGAGGGAGGGGGGGAGGGAGGGAGGGGGGGGAGGCAGAGGTTACCCACACGGGTCGATCGCAGGCGGCGGCGTGACGCGGTAACCAGCTGTCAGCTGCCTCCGCCGCCGTTTCACCACGGAGGGGCGAGGCGCCGCGTCCTCGTGTGCCGCCGCACGCGCGAGCGAGCGGCGTGGAGGGAGGCAGTCTGGCCAAGAGTAACAGACAGAGACAGACTACTGGAGTACAGTGTGTGTGTGTGTGTGTGTGTGTGTGTGCGTGCAGGCGTGTGTGTGTGTGCGAGCAGGCTAGCTGGCAGTATGACCAGCCTGTCTGGATGTGGCTCATCCGTTTGATAAATCACCTGCCTCTTTATGGCTCATCTCCCTGCCAGCAAAAAGGCTACAGCTAAATAGGCTGGCAAGACGACAGATAATAAAACTCCATCAATCTAATTTCATTAACTTAAAATGCAACTTCAATAAATACCAGAGGCGAGCACTGTTTGGTATTCAATACAATCTAATAAAACCATTAAGATACTGGGGGGAAAAAACAAATAGAATAAATGGTGGTCAGCTGCGGGGGGCCGGGGGATGACGGACATCCCCTCGCGTCGGAACACAGCGGAGCGACTCTGGAGGCCGAACGGACGAGTACGGACGTGTGGACGACTACAACCGGGCTGACGGCGTTCAGACAATAGCGCCGACGAGAGCCAAGCCCGAGAGAGAGAGAGAGAGAGAGAGAGAGAGAGAGAGGTGGAGATGAACACCACGTCTCCCCCCAATCCCGGCCATTCCACTAGAGGTCTCCCTCGCTGCGCTGTGGGTGGAGCGCCACCCGCCACCGACCTTCCATTTTACTGGGGAGGGGGGGTGACACGCACGCACACACACACGCGCACACACACACACACACACACAAGCACACACACACACACACACACACACACACACACAACACACACAACACACACACACACACACACCACACGCTCCGGATCCGTCGTCCTCCGCCATCCGACGACCATCCATTTCAATTACAAACACCCGTCTCCCACTATATGAGGATTCAAATGGATACCGGGGACGGCAAGCGCGCGTCAAAAGCAGACATTATCATTACTTTTCGGAGGCCCGGCCACTTATGCGGGGCTGTGACTTACTGGCTTTGAGGCCCGCGTGTGTCGATAGCCATTTAAAATGTTAACACTTATCATGTGTCTCATTGTCCCTGAATGAGAAGGGACAGCCAGGGAGCACTTCATTAATCCAGAGACAATGGCAGTGCCTGGTGCATTAACCCCACAACGCCACGCAGGTTGGGAGGCCTGGATTGGGGGCGGCGGAGTGTCGGGGGGGGGGTCACAGGGATGAGAAAGAGGCCTGCTGTACGGCCAGAGAGGCGGGGGCCCGCCGCCACACGCACTCCGTCTCCCTTTAAGTGGACTGGAAATGCAAATGGGGGCGACTGTTGGCGAGTGGGAGAGGTCAGGAGTTCAGGCCGTGGGCTCAGCAGGAGGTTGATTGAGTAGGGGGGGAGGGGGGCGTTGGCGGGGGGGGGGGTCTGGGGTCCTCCCGGGACCACAGGACTGTACAAACATCCTGTCTCATTACAGCGACTCATCCCACTGATAAGGTATGTACGATCTGGAGGGGAAAAATCCCCCTTTTACACCCACCCACCCCGTGGTCTCTGGGCTCGGCTAGCCGCTAGCCCTGGCTGGCTCATGCATCATCCAAGTCAAACCAGCAGTGTCCAAAAGCTCTGCCCACACAACTGTAGTTCCCATGTCTGCCAAGCGTATGCCCCTCTGAGGCAGCAGCGCAGTCAGCTAGTCTGTGTTTCATGTGGTGAATGGACTGCACTTATATAGCGCTTTTATCCAAAGCGCTTTACAATGGCCTCTCATTCACCCATCCACACACACGTTCACACACCAATGGCAGCAGCTGCTTGGGAGAAATTCAGGGTTCAGCGTCTTGCCCAAGGATACTTCGACATGTGGACAGGAGGAAGGATTCGAACCACCAACCCTACGATCATTGGACAACCAGCTCTACCACTGAGCCACAGCCGCCACACTGCCGCCCATGTGGTTGTCACCACATAAATACCAGAGCAGAGAGGGTGTGAAAGTGAGTACACACCGCAAAATATTATAACCCATAGTAAAAAAGAAAATTATAATAAAAAGGACTGGAATGATATTCTCACATGCAGTATAACTGTTGGCATTGAATGTTTGCGGAATAATACCACAGCTATGCACATCCTTGTGAGATGAGAAAACCTGCTTTGATCATTTTAACAATAAATAGAAGCTGCAGTTCTGTAGGTACTGTAGTAAAGTGATGAAGATCAAAATAAATATAGATATTTTTATAGATATATATATTTAAACGACATACACAATTTAGGCTACAAGTAGACCTGGTGAATGACTAAGTCAGTTGTAATACATGACTCAATCCAGCTAAAAGGAGGAAATAGAGAGTTCTCACTAAATCACACACTTAACGGCATGCTGGGATTAAGAGAGCACACACATGCTAGGGAGCCCTTCTCACATGTTTCGGCTGAAAAACGAAGCCTACGGATTTCTTCCCAAACTCATAAAATGTCTAGACTGTCAAATGAAAATGGAACATAAAAATTCCCCGCGTCCATGCAATGATTCGATTCACGTCTGCCAAGTCTTGGCTTAACATTCTGCGAGTGTTTATTTTACTTGGCTCGGACCACCTCCACCATCCGTCTTTTAAGAGGCCGACCGCTCCAGCGCAGGTCATTTCTTAGAGGAGTTTTGGTGAGAAAAACAGAGAGGAACATATCTGATACATAACTCTGAACAAAGGTCAACAAAAGAAATGGGGCCTCGGGATGAAATGTGAACCGTAGCGGTCGCTATTCAAAATCCTGAAGACGGTTTACGTGTTACATATAAGGATATGGGCAGGGCCCTTTGTGTTTTCTCTTCCAACCGCCTCTCGAACCCTCTGTATCCAGCGTTGTTCTGTGCCTTTCCTCGGTGTGGAAGCCAGATCTGGAGCCTGGCTCTTGTTGCTGATCCAGCCGTCTTGGAGAGCATCTGTCAGAAGGGACCGCGCAGGGAACAATGCAACACGCCACGTTGGCTGTGTACTGTCATCCCTCATTGACAGCAGACTGTCACACGCCGCCTCCTCTGAGCTACACGCCGCGTCCCGTCGACGCTGCCTGCGACGCTATCATCTCTTATTAACTGTTTGGTCCATGCAGTCTGATAGGAATCTGAATGAACTCCAGGCACGCTGCCTCGTATCACGGCTCCACACTCTGCTCGCACATCCCGGGGAGACGTGTTGAGGTGTGCTGCCAAATCGAGGGATTCGGATAAAGATGCCATTCACGTTAACTAGACTTCTCCCTGTCTCCTGTATTTTGCTTATTCAGGCATTAAGGCGCCGGCTCCACCTGGAGCAGTGCAGTGTGGGTCCACAGGCGACCACGGTGGAGACAAAAACTCCCAAGACCTGCCATGCGACGGCCTCATCTGACTGGGTTGCCTGACGGAGGCAAATGATGATTTATTTATTCCGCCCTGAACCTAAAGCACATAATTAAAACCATGGAAGGGATTATCTTAAACAAATACAATGAATAGAGAAAAAAGGTGGGGGTGGGGCTTTGCTGAGGGTCATAATTACACGACTCAGTGAGGGCCACTTTATTGGGTAATGGCAGGCTAATTGATTCATCCTAATGTCTTCCAGCCCTGGGTCTGTTCTGCTCTCCCAGTCCAATAGTGCCAGTGAACTTACTTAGCCACCCGCAGACAAACACTGAAGGTTCTCCAAGGGATAAACAATTATCTGTGTGTGATTTCAACCCCCCACCCCCTTCCCTCCTCCACTCCAGCGAACGGTGCATTGGCTGTAAGTCTCTAATGGGCGCCATTTCCCTCTTGGAGGCGTCTCAAAGATGGCTTGTTGTCAGACAATGCCTGATTCCTCTCTCCCCTGTTGCTGTCAAGGAATTCCCTCAAGGTGGCTGATAAGCCGTGCTTTATTCCAGCACAATACAGTATGAATCCCCACATACAGTAGGATTATCATATTGCCATTGCAGGCTGATGAGTTCATTGATACCACCCAGCATCCATTTCTTCAGAGATAGTGGAGACGTGTCAGAGAGAACACAGAGAGCAGTGTGTGGGACTAATCGATTCCCTCTTGGCACATTGTCTCTGTCCCTGTCTCTACTGTACAGTGGGGATGCATCAGTGTGGATGGATGCATATTGTTTGAAGGGGGGGTCAATAGATTGGGCAGAAAGGGCAGAATGTGGAGCATTGGTCAGTAGTGTTATCACTGCGTACTGTACACACACAGCACAGGGCAAAATGTCACCCATTGAGGAGAAATGAAAACGAAGGCAGAATAAAACCAATGAAAGAACATGACATTTATTCAACTCCTCGCAGCATCTGGCCTTTCACAAATCAAATCGATATTTAATAAAAAACCCAGGGCAATTGGCTTTTGGAGAGGTGGATTTTTGACTGTCTGGTCGTTTATCCAGGAATATTTATTTCATTTCCAGGAGGCCGCTCAGGAAACAGTCGTGTTCTTTGAGGATAAGCTGGGAATATTAGGCATGGAGATGATTTACGTCTCTCTTTGGAGAGAGCTGCTTCCCTAAACCCCTATCTCTCTCTGCTCCCTTGTTTTGAACAGTGGCATGTCTAAGAGACTCGGCCTCCTGCATTTTCCATTAGCCAATCACCCGGCTCGCCTCATGACTTTCAGAGAAGACAACGCTGGATAGTGAAATGCTAGGAACGGAGACGTACATAATTTTGGCTTAACCCTGAGTTTAGGGTGAGCCTTAATAGAACAAGGACGAGGTACAATCTCTCCTCTCTGAGAGGGACTGAACTGTGTCAAAGAGGAAGGGGAAGAGGGCATTTTCTGAGGTTGTGAAAAAAAACACAGCTACAGTTGGTGAAACCAACAGTTTACTTCTGGCAATTGTTGGGGGTTGCCTCAGACACAGAGAACCAAGTGAAACACAGTCACAGTGAACTTCAAGATCAGAGAAAGTTGAATCTGAAAACAAAAACGGCGATGACAAAAAAAGATGGAACACAATTTGCTCCAAAAATACCCCAGCTTTGTGTGTCAGTGTTTGGACAGGGGCAATATTTGGGAGTATATCAAAGCCCCCTCAGAGGATTAAGCCCTGTTCCAGGACACCGCCTGCGTTCTCCCACTGATTCAGCCCTTTCTAAATGCCATAAGAATATCAGGCCTAGATAGTTGCGGCGCAACACGTACCGCAGTCCAGATATCTTATCCTATCGGATTAAGGGAGGCAAATGTGAGCCTGTCAGAAGCCATTACCATATGTAATCCCCTCCTAGATTTTGCCGGCATGCGGACAGGGAGCCTTGGCATGGCAGGCCGTCATGGCAATCTGATGAGAGGGAACAGGCTGATGTTTAATTAATGATGTTGGGCCATTCTGTCACCGTTAGCTACAATAGATTTATGGTCCGTTTTAGAGGTGGGCGGGCTATGACAGAGACGACGGGTCGCTCTGGTTCAAGCGCCAGTCACCTTTGGAGGCCCTCCATCTTACATTTGGATGGGGCAACATGATCCTCTGTGTTGCGTCAGGGATAGGAGCGTTGGGATCCGGCCAAAAGTGACACCCGAAGCCCGTCAGGTGACGGACAGCCAGTCTAGATATGCACCACGCTGGTGTGAGCCTAACACTGTTGAGTCCTGACACTCAAAATGCATTGTATTCTGGGAAGTGGAGGGCACTGTGTAATAATGCTGTCAGCATATGTAGTGCTGAAGTATGCAGTTGTATTATGAAGTGAAATCATGCATAAGATGGTATTTGGCCTGTTGTTATTCATGTGTTCATAATGATTCCATTGATAGACATATTTTCTTGCGTCTCTCAAAACTCCCCCAAAAAAATAAAAAATAAATCTGGTAGCCCTCAAAGCTGGCGCTTGTGAAAAAACCCCCCTGTTTTTGCATAATTAACCCTTTCTGGCTGTGCTGTGGTTGCCCTGTCTGGTTGAATTTACAGTGACAGCACTGGCCCCTTATTTGTTTGCATTGGTGATTCAGTGGGCACACTTCATTGTGGCTTTAGCAGTTAATAAATCACAGTAGCGCAGTCCCTCTCTCGACGCCAGCGTGTGCTACGGTGGTCCTGTCACAAGGCGGGCGCCAGAGTCGAAGCGACAGCTACATGCTAATTCAACATCGGCATAATTCATTATACAGTCGCGAGTGTACTGGAATGGAAAGGCAACCAACACACACAGAGAGGAGGACGACAGGCATCAAACTGTTAAAACCAGGCCACCCCTCGGCCCCGCCCCTCCGCCTTGATCAAAGCTGAAGGCAGTAAACCCCGGCGCTTATCTGAGGACAGCCCCACGCGCATGGGTTATGCAAAAATGGAATCAAATGATTAGGGGAATAATCAAAATCCAGTCACATCCGTAGAAATAGTAAGAATATGTGGCGATATACATTTGTCCTTTGTTTACATAATAATAGATCAATTGGGTTAACGATATATTCAGACCGATCTAAAACTACTGACTCCAGTAGAGGATTCAGAACACGTTGGATGACAAATCAAAGGTAGGATAGGCTAGAGGGTATTGAAATAAAGGAGATATTAACAATAAGATAAAGACTCAATTAAAAAGATAAGGCCCCTGTGCTCTTCAGACGGAGACAAGCGACGGAAGCGGAGCTGACAGGCGATGCATTAGCCTGCTTTGGTGGCTCCGCGTCCCTCCTCCATCGACGCCGTACCCCCACCCTTCGACCAGCGGTCCCAGAAGAGTGCAGCGTACACATTTGGTTAGGGTGCTCTCACACAGGCTGCCCCCCCCCTGCAGCTGCCTCTAATAACGGTCATTATAATCATTACCAGCCCTGCCAGGCTAGGCCCAGTCAGTAATGACACAGCCTTGGTCCACAGGCCACACGCTGCCTTTCTGCTTGGCATCCTAAGTGACCGGCATTCAGAAAAATAAATAATGTCCACTACTCATGAGAGACAAGTATATTAGGTACTCCAAATGTCTGTCCTTTTTTTTTAGCAAGTCAAAATCATGGAGCAAACGGCACTATATATTAGGTGTCAAAGCAAATATGTTTTTATGTAACTCTTCTTTATTGAGAGATATGTTTTGGATATCATCTGGGAAGTTTGATCAGATCAGGCTTGCGTTTGCAGTGTTCCGGTTATTAATGCAATAGCAAAGCCCTAAGGCTTCCCTAAAAGTCCTGCTGTGTATTGATGTCTGTAGAGAAATCTTACCATCTAACAAGACAATGGGATCACAAGGTCAATACGGTCTGTTCAACTGAGTATCTGATATCACTTGACTCGTGGCATCACAAGCTTGTACACAACGCCTAAACATTTCTGGAAAATGTATCTGTCGTTGCAGCTGGTGACAGTCCTGCCTACAGTATCTCCTTTCAGGCCGGGTGCGTTGCGGGGGTCTCTCAAGTCAGGGTCTGCTGAGTGGTCCGCATGAGTGTCCAGCAGCCTGCACCAGACCGCGTCCAGGCAGCATTGGCCTGGGGCTGTGTTGACTGGGCCTGCCATGTCATTAACGCTCGCCTCCCTATTAAAACCATTCCTTCAGGAGATCAGACGAGCATGTCACTGTGTGAAACCAGGCCAGGGCTCGCTAAGGTGACCACACTGCCACCCTCAGCCTGTGTGTGTGTGTGTGGGGGGGGGGCAGATGGGAACAGCACAGGGGCAAGAGTGTCTTTGTAGTCATGCCTTCTCCTAGACCCCCTGATGTCCCTGCGATTCCCCTGTCAGTCTGTGTTAATGGAACTCACAGTCCCTCTGTGGCTTCTCTGTGTCTCTCTCTCCCTCCCTCTCTCTCTCTCCCTCTCTCTCTCCCTCTCTCTCCCTCCCTCCCTCTCTCTCTCTCTCTCCCTCCCTCTCTCTCTCTCTCTCCCTCCCTCTCTCTCTCTCTCTCTCTCTCTCCTGTAGCAGGTTGGTCTAACTATGTCTTTTTGATCATGGGTGAACAGAGGCCAGAGACGGCTTTGAAGACTTTGAAGACCTGACACTGATCAGCCTCCTATAGACATCCTGGGACATATTCAAGTCTACACTACTATATACATGTGCAATATATTGTACTGTAAGTCAATATCCTCTCAAATGACAATGCAGCTGCGTTGCGATTAAGTTCTACAGAAGTGCAAACAAAACAAAAAATGGCAGGAGCGCCTGAGTGCCCCCCGTCCCGTCCCGTCTATCTGACTGTGTTCATTGCATGGCAAATTTCATACAGCACCACTTTCTTACCGCAAGCCAGTTTATGTTAAAGTGATTAACAGTAATTAATCCTTAATCACCATGATTAGCCAAGTCGCAGTAAATTAAGCCACATCTGGAGCAGGAAGTGGCAGGCTGGGAGACGTAGTCCAGAAGACAGCCTTTATTGACATCTACTGTACCTGGCACACGTTCGCAGAGCCATTCTGCATTGATGGATTTAGGTTTAAAATATATGCTGTTTTTTCTTTAACCACTCAAGAGGCAACTATATTAATGTGCACATAGAACACACAGTCATTGTGGTTTTATGCCCAAGTTGTTATTGTTATTCACAGTGTTCACATTTATACAGATGATGTAATAATAATAGCCTATGTCCTGAGAACACAAAATCCATCACGTTCTTGCAATTTAGGTTAGGTCCTCTTTAAATCCATACAAACACACATTAGAGATGTTTGCCAAGAAATTGACCTTCAGATTCAATAACAAACACAAACAAAAGCACACACACCACATTCATTATTGAACAAGGACACACACACACAAACAAACAAATGCACACACATACAGACTCTCGCACACATACCTGTACACACACACCTCACTGTCTGTATACCCATACTGCATTGTTGATTGGCTGTGTTCCTGTGAGATATGTATGTGTGTGTGTGTGTGCGCGGGCGTGTGTGTGTGTGTGTGTGTGTGTGTGTGTGTGCGTGTCTGTCTCTCTCTCTCTCTGTGGCTTTAACCAGAGAGATAAATGATTCAGTAGGCCTGGTTGTGTGGCTCCCTCACAGCGGGGGTTCTGTGTGTCCCTCCGCACCGTGTCCCCTCCCCTTCCCCCCCGCCCCGCCCCGCCCCAGGGAGCTCCCTCCCTGCACCCCCAGTCTCTCCCTGTTACATCGCTCCGGATTAATTACACACTTTAATGAGCTGAATTATTAATGGGCCTCTTACTTGGCAGTTTAAGGAAACGCGGCGCAGAAGTCAACGTGGAGCATCCCTGCTCCCAGCTCTCATTAAAACATCACACAAGGCCTGTGGGACCTGTGTTATTTAGCCAGGAAAATAATAGGATTTGTTCTCTTACATATCACCGACAGTAAAGCCGCTATGAATGCGACGGGAGTCACAGCGCTATGGCATTATGTCACTCTGATTACTGGCCCAGGGAAAATGAAAGACTGTCCAATCCTTCCCTTTTTAGATTGTTAGAGCAGACCAGGCAATGGCTCTGAAATGGAGCTGATTTGGCATGGGATCTGCCAATGGTGCTGTTTCTAATCATAAAACTACAAGTGAAGATGGAAGGTAGCACTCAGCAACTTGAGGAAAAGGACAGGGACAGTGCCTGAGTTTCACCAATTTATTTTTGGTCATTAAAACTAAAGCTAACGTTTCGGTCTAGTCGGAGTTCATCAGAGCATGTTATGACGCTATGTTTATCTATTGGTTGTATGGAAGCAATTCTGTGTACCTACAATTGAAACCTCTAGCTATACTCAAAAGCCCATTTGATCTCAGGAGTGAGAAAGGATTTAATTGTGTTATTTTGCTTACGGCACATCGATGCCAGCGTTGCATATCATGTGGAGCAGCATATTTACCGAGGATGTATTCATATACGAAAGCTGCGATAATTGCGTTGGCCGTCAGAGAACTGCCGTGTGACGTGGCTGCAGCGTTAATACGAGCGCCGTGGGTCTGTCTGAGGCGGGGAGATTGAGATGGCTTTCACGCTTTGCCGTCGGAATCCACAGCGAGGGTCCCCTGAGAGCTCTCCTCCATTTGTGTACAAGACTCTGCCAACGCCGACTTTGTTCCTGGCATTCTGGGGGAAAACAATGGGGAGGCATCATACGGCGTCGGATTCCATTACAGCCCGGCGCTCTTGGACAGATAGTCTGACCGCGTCTCGCCTTCACTGTTCTTCTGCAGATTTTTTTTCGACGGATGGACAGACGCAGGTGCGCTCGCCTAGCCGGCGCAGCTTTTGGCGGCGCGCGGAGACGGAACAGGTCATTCGAGAGGGTGATCATTGAGGATTTTGACGCAGAACAACAGAGCCCCCCGGATGATGGTGTCCAGCGGAGTTCTGTGATCGGTAATCATCATGTTATGGTATAGTAATCAGATGACCTACAGCACAGTAGAGTGGCCTGAGGGCCCGGCCAGGCAGCCTGGCAGGCAGGGAGGGAGGGAGGGAGGGAGGGAGGGGGGGGGGGAGGGTGAGGAGGCGTGTACCCGGATGGGAGCCCTTTCTCTCCGGAGCCTCTGACAGCGCAGAAGGCCCCGGGGATACGAATATTCTCCCCTATGGATTAAGACCCCCTCGGACGCGGGATGAAACCGACACAAGTAGTCAAGATTCACAAATGGCCGAGCGGTAGCTCATTACGGCAGGATGGGGGGGGGGGGCGGGGGGCGGGGCTATCTGGGTCACGGAGCACATGCAAATATAGGTCAGACGGAACCCCCCTGTTGTCAATCAAGAGCGAGTGAGGACAGAAGAGGAGGAGAGGAGGCCAGGGGGAGGGAGAGAGAGAGAGAGAGAGAGAGAGAGAGAGAGAGAGAGAGAGAGAGAGAGAGCCTCCCCGGTGAAAGACCACGCCTGCTGCACTTCACAGCCCATCCCCAGTGAGAGGAGGTGGACAAGAGAATATGACTTATCATATGCAGGCGTAGAAGTGGTCGGCGGTGGTTTGGGGGAGGTGTGCCTGTGGGGTTTGTGTGTGTGTGGGGTGTGTGTGTGTGTGTGTGTGTGTGGGTGTGTGTGTGTGTGTGTGGGAGGGGGGAGGGTTGCTCATAGTGACAGATTGAAAGATGCATGCAGGACTGACTTGGCTAATTCAGAAGTGATTGGGAACTGAGTTAAGGGTTTTCTGTAGTACTTTGGATTTAAGCTCAGCTTGCCAATACCTGGGCAACACAGACCACTTCAAATGAACTGACACTTACTCCATGTTTAAAGAGTATCTTAACCACGGCCATATAAGGCCTGCTGAGTGCATCTATGCCAGCCCCTTGCTCAGTCATGTACAGGAGGAAAAAAAACAGGCATTGTAATGCAGTTTCACCAGCTAAGACTGTCTCTCCTCTCTCCCAGCTAAGACTGTCTCTCCTCTCTCCTCTCTACCAGCTCCCAGCTAAGACCGTCTCTCCTCTCTCCCAGCTAAGACTGTCTCTCCTCTCTCCTCTCTCCCAGCTCCCAGCTAAGACCGTCTCTCCTCTCTCCCAGCTCCCAGCTAAGACTGTCTCTCCTCTCTCCCAGCTAAGACTGTCTCTCCTCTCTCCCAGCTCCCAGCTAAGACCGTCTCTCCTCTCTCCCAGCTCCCAGCTAAGACTGTCTCTCCTCTCTCCCAGCTAAGACTGTCTCTCCTCTCTCCCAGCTCCCAGCTAAGACTGTCTCTCCTCTCTCCCATCTCCCAGCTAAGACTGTCTCTCCTCTCTCCCAGCTCCCAGCTAAGACTGTCTCTCCTCTCTCCCAGCTCCCAGCTAAGACTGTCTCTCCTCTCTCCCAGCTAAGACTGTCTCTCCTCTCTCCCAGACTGTCTCTCCTCTCTCCCAGACTGTCTCTCCTCTCTCCCAGACTGTCTCTCCCAGCTCCCTGGCATGTGCAGTGCTTCTCTCAGCATACTGGCTGGGGGTGACCTAGATGCTGCGGACCTCCAGAGACTGGCTGGATGTAGCTCTCCTCTGCGCACGCCTGGCCCGGCCACCACAGCCTGGGACCGGGCCTCGGGGAGGCGGGGCTGGGAGACGGACCGGGGGCCGCACATGTGAAGTCACCTTGGCCTGCAGAGAGCTGCTGTTGAACCAGGCACTCCGCATTAGTAGAACACATATGTTTAATAATCCCCCCCTCTAATAATACCAATTAGTCATTTGTGCTTATGATTTTTTTGGGGGGTGTTAACAATCTATGAATAGGACACAACGCCCCAAAAAAAAAACATTGCAAATTTTCCCAAATTCTTGCGTGTTGCTCCATTCTGCTAACTCCCCCCACCGGATCACCACACACAGTGTGCCCACGCAGCGCTAACAGCCTAGGAGGTTGACGCTTGTCTGAATAATGTTATGCTAATGTCCCAGGCTACCTGTATTTCCCTCTAAGTGCAGCAAGCACTCCGTTGATTGCAGGAAAGCAATTTTCCTGAAAGAAGGCAGGCAGGAGTGAGAAACGAAAGATCCTTTAAGCTGCAGGAAAAGTACAGGCAATTTATGGAGGATGACAATTTCCCGTGCCTGTGAAAGGAGTGTTTTATAATTGCGCGGAGGCTACGGTGCCTTCGCAGGGACGGGGGGGACGGGGGGGGGGACGGGGACGGGGGGCGGGGACGGGGGACGGGGGACGGGGGGGGGACAGGAGCACCAGGTACACACACTTCCCCTAACACTCAGCAGACTCAGAACAAGGACTAACCTACATGCCTCTGCCTACGCCCGTAAAAATACCATTATAGAACACATTATGCAATTAAAGCAAATAAAAAATGAGGAAAAAACACTTTGTACTTGGGTGTGAGTGCCCCAGAAAACTTTAGTTGCATTTCAGCAAACCAAGCCGCACATTGATGAATGAGTACATGGTCCTTTTTAATGTGTCTGTTGGTCTCCGGGTTGCCTCTAAAGGCAGATGTAGAAATTGATTGCTCTTTCCAGCTGGGGTTTGAGTGTGTGTGTGTGTGTGTGTGTGTGTGTGTGTGTGTGTGTGTGTGTACGTGTAGAAAGGGGCGGTGGTGTGTGTGTGTGGGGGAGGCATGGGTTCTAAAAATAAAGGCAGAATGGTGTGTGCAGCGCCAGATTGGGCTCAGCGCTGGTCTCTTCTCTCTCTCTATCTGCCCGTGTGATAAAGCCGCTAACAGGCCTTTATCGGGGAGCACGGGGAAATATGGTCCTGCCAGATTAGACCCCCGACTCTGCCAAGGTTATAAACAGCCTGTTATCTGTGTCCCAAACACAGTAATCCATGGTCTATCAGCACCCAAACATATGGGCCACACAGAGCAGCGATAGCCTCCTGACGGACACTCTGTGTTAATTGTGGTGAGAGCCGCCAGAGCATGACCAGGACAGAAGCGCACCCTCACAAAGGAGCGCGGGGGGGGGGGGGGCTTTATTGTGGACGTCCCCCCATCCCCGGTGCAGCCGAGGCAACAACACTCACAAAGACCAACCGCGACCTTTCCGCACCGCAACCGCCACACCTGCTCCTCGTCGTGCACCGCGGAGATATCGCGAAGGAGACCGGACCACTTCAGCTCTACATTTCCTGGAACCAATTAAATCCCAGCTGAATATTTGGTTCCAGGCTGAATCCCATATTCCCTTTCTTCCGGTGTCATTTTCTCATCTCTTTGTTTTTCATCTGCATGGTAAATTAGATGGGGCCACCGTGAGTATGCATGACTTGGATTAGCTGGTGACGGGGATGTTCTAAAGCTCTAGAAGCAGGCAGTTCTTCCACTGATGCCTCGCTTCACAAAACAACAACAATCCTCAGATGCTCTCTGTCTCCCGATAACCACTAGAGCATCTGCAGACTCTGGCTAAGTAAACAAGTAAACACCAGCAAACAGAGTTTGTCTCTAGCAAACAGAAAGGAGCCTCAGACGAGCTGTAAGTCTGGCTGAGGTAAGTACTGTGCCGACAGTAGGCAGGTACTATTAACTCCAGGGATCATTCAAAGTTAACTGGAGCTCAGAGGCATTGTCTTAATAATACATGAAACAATGTTTTACTATAGGGGAGGTGAAAACATTGATTTGAAAGCACACTGTACACTGATATGAAACTGGATAGCAGCAAAGGGACACGAAACAATGTTGGCAACATGTATGGTATTTCCAAATACTCAAACCCGGAAATTATGTTTCTTACACCTTTTGTTCTCATCGAAAACAAGTCAATTCTCTGAGAAAAGTGGACTTTGACTTTAAAAATCCTTGATCAAAGATGCCTTTGACAAAAGCGGAGGTGACTGTGACTGGCCTGCACTAGATTCATGGGCAGGCTGGTGTAGGGAATGTGCACTTCAGTAGTAGTAGTCCAAAAGATTGATGTCACATGGGAAAACACACACACGCACACGCACACACACACCTTACCTAAGGACAACACATGCAATGTGTTGAAGGAAAACCACACATTTAATTCAGTGTGACAGGGATCCAGTCAAGGGACAAACTATTCTACCATTCAGAATATACAAGTACATGTAAGCTACTGTAATAATATTGTTTTTTAATAGCATAACAGACTACATATCTTATCAATATTCTATCATATTCCAGTGTGTACTATGAAATGTTTGGCCGTACAATATGTGTACATTCTTATGTTCAGTAGACAAATGAAAGTCATCTCCATGCAGACAAACCATGACAAGTAAGGCAGCATAGGCGCCACTGACTACAGCGTTAATAAGGGTTGAGGTAAATCTCTCCTTCTCTGCTCTGTCTCCTTGTATAAGCAATGTGGCGCTCTCTCTGTCAACCAGGCTGTGATCTGAATATCCCTGCCCTCATAAAAGATTCAGACCTTATCGACTTCCTACTCTGGTCCCCCCGGCGAAGCCCACCGCCTCAGCTCCTTTGAAATTCTGCTCCCGTGGCTGAGGATGCACACCTGCTTCAGGAACACAGAGCTGACGTAACAAAGACTTTTACTACCTCCACCACCATCTACTATAGCCTTCCTACTGCACTACCTCCACCACCATCTAGTATAGCCTTCCTACTGTACTACCTCCACCACCATCTACTATAGCCTTCCTACTACCTCCTCCACCATTACTATAGCCTTCCTACTACCTCCTCCACAATATACTATAGCCTTCCTACTAC
>NC_140243.1:5105365-5144222 GCF_949987555.1 Borostomias antarcticus
CGGCGACGATTACTGTCTCAGGACGGACGAGTCTGAAGTGGCACGAGGCTGATTTTCACGAAGGGAGGGATGTTCAGGAGAAGCTCAACGCTCATCCTAGCTTTTTATAGTCTTGTCTGTGCAGGGAGATAGCAGGATCCCATTGCATTCCATCCATCCATTTCAGAGTGTCGCTGCTCTCGCTGCTCCATATGGCTGATGTTGAGCTCGCGCTCGTTCTTCGCATCCCTCAATGGTAAATACGATGATGAGAATACACATTTGCATTTCCTACCAGAGTGGATGAAACCATCTGATGAAAAATGAATGGGGCTTGCATAAGGCTGTAGACACACGCTACCACACACGTATCCCCACCACCACACTCTCCAGAACTCTCCAGAACACATAGCGAACAACAACCATGATGGGGGAGCAATCAAAGATGAACACATCTTTAATTGAACAAACCACTTGGAGTGTCGCGTTGATTGGTTGCAGATTCTGAATAACTCTACAGTATGGTGTCTGTTAAACAGTGCTAATCCTCTGTCTTCTGCCAGAAGATGGGGATATTTATGTTAGGGGAGGACGATTGAATTACTGTTCTCCCACGTTCAATGTAGCGAACAACTGTTTTGAGTGCATTTCAAATTGTCAACTAACTGTAGTACATGTTGGTTTTTATTAAAGAGTTTATTCATATTCATTGGTAGCTTCATGGAACAATCATTAAAACACGTCAGTTTGCCACCATAATTCAGTCAAGAGAGGCATCGGGCTGTTCCTCAATCAAACTGCAGCTCAATCTTGCCACAAGTCTGAGAGCTGTGACCTCAGACCAACTACAGTATTACATCAATGATATCAAAACTTAATTGCAATTAGTGACAGCCACAATTCGGATAGTCAATGGATGGAGTTTATATGACTGTTGTTTTCTTCAGCCAGTGGGGTTTTGAATTTGTAAGAACCACCCACAGCCTTAATGAAAAAATAAACAATGACATCAGATCAAAGCAAGAAAGATTCCTATATCCTCCAGGCTCAACACATCCACAACATAATTACATCTTACAATATTGAAAATAATGACGGAAAATAATGTGGGATCCTGTCTCATGTTTTGGTTTCCCCATCATTCATTTATCTCTCCCCCATAGTCAGCAGGACGGAGCACAATGGCGTCTGTTGTTAATGTTAGTTTGTCAAGTCAATAAGTAACGTTTCAATCAGGGCCATTTGGACTTCATTAGGGTTCAAACCGCAGCTCTCGCGCATCAATCAAAGGCAACATCATGTGCAAATGTGTCCCCTGTTTAATTGTTTGCACGCAGACGTTTTTTTTTCCCTGACATCCAGTGACAGTGCTCGCCGTGATGGAAAACTGCAGTGCAGCCCACAATGCATCATTCTGTTTGAAGAGAGGAACGTCTGCAATATGAAACCCATATGGATGTTGCACAACCCCTTCCAAGTTTCCAACAAAAATAGGATCTCCCAATAAGCGGGAGGGAGAAAGTGATGGAAAATTGTCACCGGCTCTCTTCTCTGTGGGGATCCGCGTTGGAGGGAAGTGAGGTTTGGCGAGGGCTACGCCACTGTCCTGTGCGTGTGTCTCTCTCTCCTCTTTTTCCAAGGATAAGTTAAAACAGAGAGCCGAATCCGATCTTTAATAATGTAGGGAGAGACTGCAGGGTACTCGGGCCAGGCCTTCCTGATGTAGAGGAGAACCTTTAAAAGATGCATGGATGTCTCCCCAGGGTGTGTGTGTGTGGAGGGGGTCACAAAGCCCGGCCTCTCTATACTTAAACATTATGTGTGCATCCTCTTAAGGGAGACGACCTGAAAATGCTCAGTGGACCATTAGTCACCACAGAGCTGAGGCTGGGTTAAGTCAATAGTCATGTTCCCAAAAAATCAAATATATTTACATCGACTTTTAACGCAAGTCATCTGGCTGACACGCTTATCCAACGTGACGTTCGCGACCGCCACAGTTTAATACGTCCAGAGCATGGGAAGATGACAGTTAAGTTAGCGAGCACTTAAGATAAAGACTACATTAGCGCAACGGGGATTCCAGCCAGCGCAGATGTCTCGCTTTTACCGCAAACATATACGGCCTGTGCTTGCGCTGTTAGCCTCGGCCTGTTTCACTTGATCTTGGCTGTGCCTTTAAAATGTAATCTCTGACTCAGATGTATCGGTTTCTCCCTCACCCCGCCATTAAGGCTGGGGCCTAAATTATTGATCCCCCGCCTTCATCAGCATAGCAGTCACGTCCGAGCGCAGGGGATCTAACTCTGGCTGTGTCCCCACGCTCCAGCCACTGAAATAATTAGGAGGAATTCTCATTAAGGGAGAATGAAAGGTTCGGCGAGGGAGAGAGGAGGCGGGAGAGAAGCCTGGGGGGCATTCTGGGTGTTTAATGTCTCCCCTTGGGCCTCCCGGGATCTTTCTGATCAAATCCTGAGGCTGTGTCTAAAGATGACAGGCCTTACCGCAGGAAAATACACACACGCAGTGTGGACACACAGCTATGCACAAATAATACATCAAGACAGCCAAGGACGGGGAGAGACGCATAAATAAAGATGCAGCGCAGCACTATCAAATTAATAATGAATTGTGAAGGTTGAGATCAATAACATCAGCACATTGGCTCAGAGAGTATTGATATGACAGAGAAAAGAAGGGCTTCCGAATATGTGGGAAAAAAAACAGAGCAATGTGAATAAGAGCATCCCCTCTTCTGTATCCTTTTATTTCTGCCCCGGCAAGAATCCACAGGGGTTTCCCTCATATGCATGCTGCTTATGAATGCTTCAGAATATCTCAAATTCAAATTCATTCATGGTTATAAATATATATAACAGTGTCTCACTGATGCACCATGGGAGTAAATATACAGTGTGTGTGCGCGCGCGCTTGTGCGTGTCTCACCAGCCACAACAATATACCAGCTTGTAGTTCTTGATGTGCCACCACCCGACACATATTAGCCCCAACATTGCGAGGTCTAGATAAATGGTAACGGTTTCACCCCCCCCCCCCCCTCAACCCACCCACCCCCCCACGCAAGAAAGGCACCGACAGGAAAAGCACATTCTACAGTTTGTATTACGTTCTTGCCCAAATGTGTTTTGCAACGAGCAGTGAACCCACCAATGAATCTTTTTTTTTGTGTGCGCGCACGTCACATTGCGCTTCCGCTGTGGGCTCGCCACACGCTGTGACTCTCCTGTGCTTCCTCCTGACTAGCTCGGAGCCAAGGCCACACCCCTCGTTAGTGGGGAGGGTTCATTATGCAAATGATCCTGCTGGAGCGGTATCAACGAGGCGCACGCTCGCCGTTATCGTCCTCCGCCGCCGGGCCTCTTCCCCTCCCCGATCGCTCATACAGCATCATGGCCTAATAGCATCCCATTAACATAATTGCCAGCACAACTAGTGTTCCGTGTCTCGGAGCCACTCTGCTGCTCTGCCAACCGAAAGAGAGAGAGAGAGAGAGAGGGAGAGGGGGGGGGGGGAATTTAATTAAGCCAAAGCAGGGCCACTCCCTCTCACCGTAAATTTGTTTTTTTGTTGTTGTTGGGGGGGGGGGGGGCTCTACGAGGGAAATGGGGGGCCGTTTTTAGGAGACCTTAAGATGCTCCCCCCCCCCCCCCCAGCTCCGGTGAAGCTAGCATGGCGCTCAATATTCCATTGATGAGCTCGGAGCAGCGGGCGCCGGCATCGCATCCGCACCCAGTCTGCCAAGCAAAATGAAAACCCCATTATTTTTTAATTAATCCTTAATTAAAATATATTACGCCGCTGTTTCCGCAAATCTCTCCTAATGTGAGGAACCCGGCCCATTCGAGGATTCTCGCGTATCTGTAATTAACGCGGCACATTCCTTTAGTCTAACAAGCCATGGGCATGGGCCAAGGTGATCCGTGGCACCTATGTACTGTAATACATTGATCCCCTGCCTCACTGGTAGCCTGGGTGGTATGTCCACTGGTTACCAGTGAGGCACTGGGGTGGAGGGTCTTATCTGTCACAGGCATTGGACACACAGCTACAGTTAATAGCCTCCCCTCTTGCCAAGATACAGCATGGCCATCTTGTCATCTTGCGCATATACCGTCCGCCCCGAGGCTGAGGCCAAGCCATCCTGCTACACTGTGGTGGTAGTAGTGCGGTAGCCTCAGAGGTCTACCCCTCAGTACTGTATGTGGTTCCTAGGTGCACGCACCCCCCCCCCCCCAAACCCCTCCACCTCCACACAGCAGAGAGACATCATCATTTGCTTTGCTCCGCCTCCGGGCGGTCTTTACCACGCCCCCAGCTCTCCTCCCAGTGGAGCCTGTGCTGCACTGATGAATTGATTGACACCATTTTCCATCTGCTGGTGCTGTCAGAGAGAGAGAGAGAGAGACAGAGAGAGAGAGACAGAGAGAGAGAGAGACACACACAGAGAGAGAGAGACAGAGAGAGAGAGAGAGAGAGAGAGAGAGAGACAGAGAGAGAGAGAGAGAGAGACAGAGAGAGAGAGACAGAGAGAGAGACAGAGAGAGAGAGAGAGAGACACACACACAGGGAGGGCTCGTCTCTTCAGACGCCCCAACATCTCTGCGGTCATTTTCTGAGTGGAACTCCGCAGGGAAATGTTCCAAAGACATCCCAGCGCTAGCCTCATTTAGCAAACACGAGGGCCAGAGATAGCCACCCCATCACAATGCACAGTGCACTTACTTTTACAAATATCAGACCAATTCTCTAACTGATATTGCAACAATAGCCCTTTTCCAGCCTGTACAGTAACGGGGTGCTAGCTCCCTAGAGGTAACGCTGTTCTATAACCTTCACATCCACGTTTGAGTGAGAATGCATGCTGCTCCACTTACTCAGAGCTCAGTTGCACATCTACCCTGGTTACGCTCATCACAATGACAACTAAATAACCACAATTAGCAATTACGCCGGCACACTTATTGCTGATGATTTAATTTGCATAACTATCTGAGACACACAACTGTTGGACACAACTAGCTGCTTTTCATCGTCAAATGACTGTGACGATAAGTGCAGGGGGGCAGAAATAAAGGTGAGGTTAAAACTGGGTTGACTACTGAACAAGCGCCACTGTACTGTAGTGTACTGTAGGTAATGGCATGGCTGTCTCACATCTCTCGTGTTGCTTTTGATGCTCAGCGGAGTCGCATGCAGCTTGTGTGGCTCCTGCATTAAAGATGTGTGCTGTCTGTTCCCGGGAAACACACCCAACTCCTGATTCTCTTTCCTTCAGTCTCTCAGTCCACACAGAGACGATCCTCTCTTCCTCCTTCCACACAGAGACGATCCTCTCTTCCTCCTTCCGCCACGCTGCCCTCCCCACTGGTCAGCAGCCTGGACACACCCTCTCCAGCCCGCCCCCGCGGGACGCAGCCGGCACCCTAAACAATGTCAGGGTGTGTACACACACACACACACGCACGCACAAACAACCCCCCCCCCCCCCCTACCCTCACACTCACACATGCACACACACAAACAACCCCCCCTCACACACACACACACACACACACACACACACACACAAACAAACCCACACACACACATACAAACATACATACATACACACACATGCACTGAGCGCTCCCTCTCTCTCTCTCTCTCTGCTTTCCCAGGCTGTTTTAATTTGACACCTTGAGCTGGGGTAACGAGGAGGGGAGCGAGCAGCCGCAGTGGAATTCATTAGGAGCCCCACTGCAGGGTCCTGCTAGCCGCGTTAATGACATGGGAGGATAGGGAAAGGAGACGGGCCAGACGCACCATGAAATAAACATGAGGACTGTCAGCCCTGACAGGAGAGGCTGAGGGGACAGAGTCATTTGGGCCGAAGACCTTCAGCCTCTAAGATCACACCAGACAGCTTACGGACCCAAACAATATTTCCTGGGGATACTTTTTTTTTCTTTCTTTCTTCTACTTCTTCTGTTTTCTTACTGGCACTTAAATTGGGATTGATGGCGCACGGGCGTACGCGTCTGTGTGGCGTGCGCTTGCGAGTGTGTACTGTATACATGCAAACACTCCGTCATTGATCCTCACCAGGCTTCACGTCTCACCCTCTTCGTTAAAAAATATCCACCGCTTTCCGCCCCGGCAACATTCAGATACACGGCTTCAATTTAATAATTTATGTCACAGATCCACCATTCAAACTGAAATCTTAATGTGCCTGGTGAAGGGCATTAAATATACAGCGATCTTTGTCTAGCCACCACACCACAGATCAATTCAAAGGACTCCTAAAATAATATGTGGTGGGGCAAATGGTCGTAGTAGCCACAGAGTAGGAAGATGTGAGTGTGTGTGTGTGTGTGTGTGTGAGTGGGGGGGGGGGGGGGCATTAGTCATTTTGATGCCCAGTATTTCATGTCACCTCTTTGAATAAAAGTGTCATGCACTGGCAGTTAGAACAGCAGGCAAATGTGGACATAAATTGCCTCTAAAACGTTAATCTTTTGAGGGTGCTTGTCCCTCCTTAGAAAGAGACGGGTTCCAAAAAAAGTTACAAAAAATAAATATCTAAATTCATGCACTTGGTGTCCATTTGACGAATCGGACTGCCAAGCTTAAGTGCCTTCCACTGGCAGTTTCCACAATGTCACTATTTGCTTGAGACTGGGATTACCATCACAGTCACCAGTAAGATGGAATACAGCGTCCATAAGACTGGTCTTGAAGACTGTCAAGGAGATGGGGAAATTTACATCGTGCAATATCTATGCCACCGATTATACCTGGGTGTAAAGCCTTTTTTGAAACCAAATTCCTACATAGACAAAATAAGGCCAACCGGTCAATCAGTCAGCCAGTCAATCGGTCAGCCGGTCAGTGAGTATGTTCTGCCTGTTGTTGATGCTCCATATCTGACATGAGCAGTCAACGCAGACAATGGCTGACCTCCGGCGTCTCCTGCTATGGTGTCTGTGAATGGGCGACGGAGATCAGCCCTCTTTCCAAGTAGCTCAGTTTCAAATGTGTGGCGCCGTCGCGGCAGGCATCTGCCTGGACGACCGAGGGGGTGGGGGAGGGGGGTCCTGTCTCACCCCCCCCCCCCTCCCTTCCCCCCTTTGTGACGCAGGGGCCAAAGCTGGCCTGGCTGTCGGGACAGACCTGAGACAGAGATGACAGGGCCGGTGACGAGGTCCAGGCTGCGTGCTGAGCGCTAGGCTACGCTACCCTGCCGTCCAAGACAAACAAGCCTTCTCCATAGCTAACAGGCCGGGCTTGGGGGCCTGCAGAGCACTGCTTCCACTCACGGAAATAGATCGCAGGTCTCACAGAAATACTCTAAACCTTTACAAAGGTGTGGCCCTAAAAATACGCCAGCCTTCACCCTTCCCCTTGTCAAGTGGCTTCGCTCCCCTCTTTGTCAGCAGGGTCTGCGTGTCCTCCAAAACCCTCCAGTGAGCTGAAATGGGCAGACATCCCAGAGCCAGCCTGTTAGCCTCTCAGCCCCCACCCGGCCTGGCAATTCGGGAGATACCGCTCTCCATTTTGACATCTCGTCTCTGGTCCATACGTTACACACAGCCGTCTCTGTGTGACCTGGCAGACCTGTCCTAATTGTTACCAGGCAAGTGTTAAGACGTTCAAACGAGAGCTGCTGATAACCCTCCTTCTGAGGCCGCTGACTTTGTCTCAGGCGTCTTCACGGACGACGTGGATTTGATGAGAATTGCTTACCGTAGCGCCAGGACGGACAAGATCTCTTTGTTTTTTGTGTATGTGCAGCTGAAGCGCACATTAGCAACAACACTGGTTGGTGGCGGCTGGATATGTGAGGAGTGGGACGCTAAGGCAGCCCAGGCCTGCACCCTGACCACAGCCAGTGGATATGACAAATTGGCCTAGTTTTCCTTTTAATTAATCATGCTTTGCAGACAGCTACCTGGGCCACGCGTCATCATTAGCTGGGAGGAGAGGAAGACCCCGTCCACACATGATAAGAGGAGGACACACCTCATTAACTCTTTTTTTCTCTGTTTATTGCGCTTTTACAGAAACACAGTAATCACAGACACAATATTTTCTAGGCTGCAGCGTCATCGTAGCGTGTGATTTGATTTGTTTTGTTTTGCATAGCCGAACAAGTCAGTCGGGGTATACATTTCTCACTGATACGGGGGGGAACGCACGTAGAACATTGTTTCCAAATATGCCTTTTGATAGGGGAACAAGTCACAATCTTGTGCCATAGAATATTACTTTGGTCAAAATGGAGTACTGGATTAGAATGAGTGTGTGGTAGCTCAATCATCCATATCAATCCCCTCACCAACCTTAGCCAGACATTGTGCAACATTCATATTATGAATTATGAATCTATTGAATGAATAACCCGAAGTGAGACAGGCATCAGAGAAATGCAGTCGCGGCAGCAGAAGTCATTGTTCCATCCAGGCTCTCCATCAGAGCAGAGAATGCTCTCCAGGTTTGAGAGGCCCATCAGTGATTGACAGCTCCATCTTTATAGTGGCCATCCCGCAGAAAGGCGGGCGAAGAGGCCATTCCCCGCCCCCACTGAGGCAAATGTGCTCCGAGACCCGTCACAGGCCGAGGAGATAAATTGGAGGAGCCAAATCAATCATCTTAGCATGTGCAAAATAAATCTGTTAAGTCCAAGCCTTCTCCAAACCGCCGCCAACAACATCGATGCGGGGAACAATTCTTCCGACGATCGCCAGCTCGTCCTTTATGCTGGGTAATATTTGCTGATTGCTCTCATGCATGCTCAACTTTTAATTGGGCCCATATACTTGTTTATCATGGCCATTAAAGGTTATGGCCAAAATGATCTGTCAAATGCCATCTGTTCAATGCTAGCCCATCACGGAGACATTTTAACAACGACTAGCTACCCATATAGTATGTGTACAGTTTTCTTACCTTTCTCATAAAAGGATACACTACGGCCATAAACATTCCAATAAACACCTATCTAAGATCACAAGCAGCCTATAGAACAGGCGACCGTTTGAGACCACGTTTATCAGATGGGTAAGTAAACAGAAGTGACGTCTGATGTGCTGGTGTTAGCCTGCTCTTCCTCCTCACATGTCTCAGCCGTGACGACGAGGACACGCTGGATAATTTACTATGCTCAAATGAAGAGATATGGACAGGGCAAACACTCTGCTCCACCAGCTTGGAGGCTTTCACCAATTCAAGATATACGAGATTTCAACAAGATATACGAGATTCCGACCAGAACATACTAGGAGGGAGAACGAGTGAGAATGTAATGTTAAAGCTTTATCACCGATCGCCGGAAGAGGATATATACTGTACAGTCGTGGGAGACAATGGCCTCGTAATAGCCGGAATCAAAACAGATGAAGGCGCACAAACCAACTGCTCGGCAGCATGTGCTGACATAGTTAAAGATGAAGAGGAATGCGGCTGTTAATATTTCATGAGCACCCGTTCTGACACTGTGCTGTATCTCTAATTTGTAAGGCAAGCAAGGAGAGAGAGAGAGGGGGGGGGGGAGTGAGGAGAGAAAAAGACAGAGTGATGGGGGGGTAAGGAGAGAAAAGGCGGGTAGAGAGAGAGAGAGGGAGAGGACACAACCAAGATAGAGATGGAGAGGAAGATAAAGTAAAAAAAGAGCGAGGGTGTGTGAGAGGAGAGAGGAGATCGCTTGGACACGTACGGAATTGGATGGTGGCAAATTTGGACGCCAGCATGGTACACAGAACATTTGAAATGGCCCATTTAACAGCGGCGTACTGTACTCCCAGACGACGGCGCCATTTGCATACTTCCTATCCGATGAAGATGGATGGTGGAAATCAACGTCATTGAGATGAGCATTTTATCAAGGTTACACTATCCCCCAAACTCCTAAAGCCTCTTTATCTCGCCTCTGTTGTCAGAATATTAAAATTGTCAACACAATCTCTTTAGAGCAAAAATGGGAAACATCGCAGAGGCAATATGAATTTCAGGGGAACTACCAACGATAATATAGTCAACTGACACCTTCTATAGATTAAAAAAATAACAGGATTGATTTCAGTTCTTCCCTCAATGCAATTATACAGATTTTAGACAAATCCCATTGAACATGAAAAGCTACAAAACTGTCACAGCATGTGTGATGTGTCATGTGTCATCACGTGTCACGTGTCATCACTGTGGCTCAGGAGGTAGAGTGGGTCGTCCAGTGATCGTAGGGTTGGTGGTTCGAATCCCGACTCCTCCTGTCCACATGTCGAAGTGTCCTTGGGCAAAACGCTGAACCCCAAATCGCTCCCAATGAGAGGGCTAGCATCTTGCATGGCAGCTGCCGCCATTGGTGTGTGAATGTGTGTGTGAATGGGTGAATGAGAGGCCATTAAATAGGCCTTTTATCCAAAGCGCTTTACAAGTGCAGTCCATTTACCATTCATGTGGTCTTTTGACAAAATACAGTACCATAGGAAATACCACAGCTCCAAAATCACATGCCAACTTCATCCTAATTAGCTTTCCAGTGCACTGATTTCACATTTAGTGTACAGGCATTATACGTCCTTGATTAGGGTACGATATCATGCAGTTGACTCATTCAGCCGATTCACATAGATCCCTCTCTATCGCTCCCTCCCTTTTTCTCCAGGGAAAGAAGTAATTTCCTTTGTCTGTGTGATTAGCCCTTCTACCGTCGTCATGTGGCGTAGAGCTCAACCTCCATTTCAGACTCTCTGACTCCCACCTTGGGGTTCAAGCCTCCGGTCATAAAAATGCCGTGCCAGCTCTGGCGCTGGAGCGAGACCGAGATCTAACAGGAGCCACACACTCAAGGCCGCATGCCCCGGGAAAACTAGGGCCCGCGATGGGCCGCGAACCTGGAGACGAGCCAAGTGTCTCTGCGTACGACCTGTCACGCCACACCACAAAGCCTCTCCAACCAGGAAGTTTGAATGTGACTCGGGCTATCAATCGTCCATCCGTTGTTGAAAGCACCCCCCACCGAGGGTGTTCTTGGGTGTACTGCTCTAACCGCAGGAAGATCACAGCCATTTATAGAACAGGACGTGGACTAACTGCAGCGAGCACAACTATTTCTGGAAAAGGCTCTCTGTGGATCACAAAGAGCTGTCAGAAGTCTCTAACAAGTCAGTGGTGAAATGGAATTGGTGGTTGAGGGGAAATGCAATCAGGCAACAGCTTTTTACACTATGCTGAGCTCTAGGTACAGGCCTGTTAAAAAAAAACATTCAAACAAACGTTTAATAATTGTTTGTTTGGTCTATGAATTTAGACTTTTTATTTGGTCCAAGGCCATACTGACAGAGCGGCGGTACATTTGTTATAATTATTACTGGCCAACAATACAGTAGTACTGAACAGCGCAATATAGCTAACTAGTGCTGACACTACGGTGTCTGAGAAAGGACATCCGCGTCTCTCTTTCAGGCGTGGTTCAAGATGATCTCGAGGATACATACGAGTCATCTGTATCTGCCTACAGCTGAAATACCTACCACCAGACATGTGCCAAACAACGAACCTACAGTATGAACCTTTCCCCCCTCTGCGCATGTGAAATGCCCCCAGTGAATGTATGGGCTCAGGCCGATAGCGGGCGTGTCTCCTGTGCCAGCCTCACCCTGACCCCCTGCTGATGCTACAGCACCCCTCCCCCCCACCACCTCCGTGCCAGCACAGCCCCCCCTCCCAACCCCCCACCCACCCAACGTGTCACTGGTGTCTGCTGCTGGGAAGCCGTCCAAAACCTCCCCTCAGCTCTGCTCCGGAACATTTGTTTCCTTTCAGGGGGCACGGAGCCCAACATGCTCCTTCTCGGTTTTTCCCCCCACTGCCACGCGGCAGGCCGGTTTATTTCGGGCTCTGCAGATTGGCACCTGAGACGCGGAGCTGCCATTGCGCTCGGTGGCATTCCAACACCGCCGCCAGTCGGTGGCACACGACAACACCTTGGCGGTGTGGCGTCCGTGATCACGCGAGAGAGAGACCGGCACGGGTCGTGTCTTGGTCCTGTTGGGGTTTTTTGGGGAGGGATACAGGATACTGGATATCCATCTGCAATAAGTAACGCGCGGGAAATTACGTTTCCTATTATTCACTGATCTGGGTGGATTCTTTTGTTTCGTGAATTAAGTGTGAATTCGGGACCCGGATCCCTCCCAGGCGTGTCTGTGAATAACCGCCCCTCTGAGCGCTTTGTCAGAATGACCCAGTGGGGAGACAAGGAGAAGTAATGAGCAACAGCAGCTGATTACCTCCATACATTAGCTTGGCTAATTATCAGCTATTTGCATAGAGAGCGAACCTTCACCAAGGATAGTTCAGCTGTTTCAGCTGCAGGGAGAGGCTCTATATAGAATTATCTTCTTCTACTGAGAAGTCACTGAACACAATCTGCATCGGCGATGACCAAGTCTGCCGTGATCTAATGTCATCTGCAGATTGGTTGACAACATTGCTGTATTACAGTACAATGATTCCCTTTCATTCAAACGCAGGCGGCTCCTCGGTCTAGAAAGCGAAACCCAGGGCAGCACTCGCATGAACGGTAGAATCATAATCTGATCACTTTGTCGAAATTGATATTATATTGTGTTTCTCTGAATGGGGACACAGATATGCAGCTGTGATTGCCTTGTCTTCTTTCCTCTGAGGGAAATACAAACCCTTTTGGGAGAGACAGAGAGAGGTTTTCAGTTTCTCAGTAATGGGGGAGAGGAATCCATAGTGCTGCTTTCAGGAAAATCTCCTCAAATACGCACACATACTGTAATGCATCCACAATAACACACACGCTGCCTCTCACAATGCAATAGGAGATAAGAGGACAGATAAGATCTTTGACTGCTCAGAAAGACAAAAATACACACACGCACACACACACACAAACACAGACACACGCACACACACACACGCACAGACACGCACACTCGGTGTACTGTAAAGTGACAGAGCAACTGCTTTCCAGTGTTAAATATCAGATGCAAATGAAAAGAGAAAATCTATCATGACTGTAATGTGTCCTGATGGGAGGGGGCACGCTCTGCTTTGTGGAGCCGAGCGGGCGTGAGCAGGGTGATGTATGGAGGAGCTGGATGAGAGGTGAAAAGCGTAGCGAGACAGACGAGGGGTGGGGGGGGCGGAGTGGGAAGGGGGGTGCCGGGCTGGGCGGGAGGCGGGGGGGGGGGGGGTGCAACGCAGTCCCGCCAGACTCCTGAGGGCCCAGGGCAAAAGTGGAATAAATGTTGATTAGTGTTGATTTTGTCCAACGAGCACCAGGCGACTGACAGTGGGACTAAGCTGCAGCGAAAGAGAACCATTAATCTTGGTCTGGTTTAAGTAGTGTATATTAATTTGTGTCATTTCCACTACGTGGAGAGAGGCCTCTCCTTCCCTCCCCCCTCTCTCTCCCTGCCTCTGTGGCAGCCCCGGCGTTAGGAAGCGCGGGCTCTCTCTCTCTCTCTCTCTATCCTTCTCTCTCTCTCTCAGACGTACAGTGAGAGCCTGGAGGTGGCGCCTGCGTCGAAACAGCGGGGGACACGGGAGGAAATGAGATTCCGAGCCCTGCATTAAGGCAAATGAACTCCTGGGGGTGGGGGGGTGGGGGGGGGGTTGGTATGGCAACCGCATTTTGAAAGTGCCACTGCGTGTTCAATTTAATGTACATAGCAAATTTGCGGACTTGATTAAATTCGTAACATATTAAAGAGGGTCGCGGGGAGAAAATGCAAACCAAACCAACAGGGATTGGCGCCATTATAAATAAACCCAGGGAAAGAGAAGCTGAAAGCCAGAACAGTGACATTTAGGCAGCCGTAGCGCCATCTAAGGCATTGAACTCTGCCGTTACTTCAGACTGGAGAATTGTAGGCTGTGCCACCCAACAATCCATTCTTACACTGTATAGTCCATTTACCATTCTTGGTTTATTCAATATTTTTGGATATGAATGAGAATTTTATGAACAGCATCTGTATTTCCTATAAACTGACTTGAACTCACGGCTCTTATCTAGTCATGACTGGCATAACATAGAAATATGAGAGGAGAAACAACTCATCATGGGATAACTAGATCAATTTCCCTGCAAATGTGATGTCACTGTTAATTACCAAATCACATCACAGTAACATTCCTATAATTAAGCTCCTTAATATGATTAACATGTATCAATTAGGCCACTGACAAATTGCATAATTTATAAAGTAACCACGTTGTGCTCTAGCATAAGCATGCTGATGACATGTCATTGCAGTACGGAAGCCCATAAGGCCCAATTCCCCCTTCCTCTTCTGATTCTGCTCTCTATACTGTAAGTCTATATCCCATAAAAGAAATGTGAATCCTTATGATGGCTGATCCAAAAATGCTCATTGTCACATTTTTTCCGTTTGGCCAGAGCTGTGATTTCATGAGCAGAATGAAGCTTTGGTGCCTGCTTTAGGGGAGATGAAGCTTTGGTGCCTGCTTTAGGGGAGATGATGAAGCAGAGGGATTGGGGAAGCAGCTGTGGAGGCTAGCTTGGCGTTTCTCCCCTCAGAAGGCTGCTGCATCAGCACAGTGGAGCCGGGATGAAAGGGAGACAAAAGCTGCATGTATTAGCGTCAACGCCGCGTCCGCCAGGAGACAGAGACGGGAGCGGACGCGCAGCACAGCGCTGTGACACAACACACTGGATGTGAACAGACACGCACACCGCCCCGTGTTGATAGAGCGCAGAATCAACTGTTTCAGACTGCTAGTTTACGTTTGCATTAGCGGTGAACAAAGGCCTCTGTTTCTTGTTGGAGAAGACATGCTCCTGAAGGGACACAAAGGGTACTGTTTAAAGAGAATCCAGTTCCACTACAACCTATCTGTACAAATCAATGGATTTCCAGTTTACAGTAACGCATTCACAAAAAAGCACCACTGAGTATAAATACTCAATTAACTAAAACTAACACTCTAAATTCAAATTGGTGTACATTACTGTGCCAGTATTGGATTGCGAAGTTCAAATGCTGTAACTTTTTGGTGATCATGACGGCTGAGGTAAACTGTTTGCATGACAACATGCTGTGGAGTGCAGAGTAAGAATAGGCAGATGCCAGGCATGTGAATGGACTGACAACTCAATACACTGTACACCCCAAGTAATCAGATATCTGGCTCATTTCACCCCGTCAAATATTACCCTGCTGCCCTCTGTAAAACACCCCATTTTCACCCTTCAAAAAATAACATTACATCACTCCGCTAGTCATTTTTATAAATGGAGGATCCCCCAGGCGTGAAACCGTACACTATTCAAACACAGGCCACAAGAATACTGGCCTTTTGTTGAGGTTGAGGAGGGAAAAAATTAAACAGCGAGTCAGAGCAGCATATTTACTGAGTACCTCAAGGAGCGGTTTTGTTTGACGCTGGTGGAGATTTATGATATAGGTGAAGTGTTTACACTGGGCACGTCAGATCACTTTCTAAATAATTTTGTCAAGTATTTGCTTATCTGGAGAGGCTTTTTTCACCAACCGAAAAACAGATGTTCTGAGAGAAGAAAAAACTAGGAATAGCCTGAAATGACAATGTGGCATTAAATATAGGACTGCAATTTTAAATAATTGAGACCTTAGGTAAGTGAATACTAGAATGTAATTCCAATATGCTAATAGCTTAGAATTTACATTTCATACTACTGTATGTTATCTTAATATAGGACATTGTGGAATCAGACATTAATGTTTGCATAGAGCAGCCTCACATTGATGTGATATATGAGAATATACAGTTATAAATGACTTGAGTGAGCAAAAGGTTAAGGTTTCATTGCCTAATAGCATTGGAGTCAAATTGTTTGGATGTATTTTTGGAAAGTCTCCTGTGCCAAGCCCTCTCATAATAAATATATCTCAGGGAGGGCACTGCTGGGACATGCACTCACACAGACACGCACTCAACTAATACTTTGTTTTTACACCTTATAAACCAAAAACACCAATCTACTAAGAATTCAGGCAACAAATGGCTCAAGCATGATGATCCATAGGGTTAAGTGTAAACCGTACTGTCTATTAGAGACAAAGAGTAACAGAGAGGCAGACAAGGCACACACACACGCACACGCAACCGCGCGCGCGCACACACACACACACACACACACACACACACACACACACACACACACACACACACACACACACACACACACAGTGAAATCCCCTTCTGAAGAAAGACAACCAAAATATGCTTGGAATGAAACTATAAGCAGTCAAGACAAAAAAGAATCCAGTATTTGCAAAGAAAAAAAAAAAGAAGATGGCTGGGTTTAAATAAAGTGTTCCTTCCTTTTCCTTTCCTCTGGGCGTAAGCACACCATCGTGCTTGTTTATACTGTACAATATGTCTGCTGGGCACCGCTCTCCGCATCCCAGAGAGAATACACAGAGGGGGTCAGGAGTTCAGGCCTGGCTCAGCGCTCTGCCTCTGTCCTGCAGGTGCTGTCAGCTGCTCTGAGGACAGCAGTGCTTCTACTGTACCGGAGAACATAGATGGAGGTGTGGAACATGTGGAGTGTTCTGTTTGCAAAATCCAGAGTAATACTGTACATGTATTGGTAAGAACACTGATTTTTTACTCGAGCATTCAAAAGCAACTTTTTTCATTTAACGGCAAAATGTATTCCGGTACACACTTCCTTAAAGTTTTCCGGAAAATCACAAATACAGTATGTTTTGATTATGTTGAACGCAATGTGCCCCAAATAACAAAACAATACCTAGATATTATACATGTATCATCAGATAAAACTCATAGAAGCTGATGAGTGTGATTGTAGTGAGAGAATGATGACCAAATATGCCAAATGGATGTGAAACGTTCATACTGTACGTTTGGAACACTTAAATAGATTAAAGAGAGGACGACGTGTGTAACGCGGACGGCAGCTCTGTGCCGTGCGCTCTGTGCTTTATTTACACAGAAACCCAGCAGAGCTCCCAGGATGAACATGGCTACTACACTAAGAACCTGTCTGAACCAGGGCACGGCTGGAAACGTGTTGGAAAAGCAAGTTTTACATCCTAATCTTTTTAACACTTTGGCAGCAAGTCTATAGAGGGACCACATAACAGTTTGCAGTTCAACAGTTAGTCCAGACTAAGTTAGTCAACTGTTGGAAAATGCTCCATTGAGTTTCTAGTTTTGTAGCAACTCTACACGGGTAGATTTAAATAAGGATTTTTATTTTTCAGGAAAATCTAAATGGTTCCTTCTGAGACTTGTGGCACATTTCAGTGTCCTCTATGGAACAGAACCAGAATCCCCAGTGTACCGGAGCACAGGCATTCAGGGTTGTTATTATGCACCAAATACAGTGTAACACAAAGCAGAAGTGCCCGTTCTCCTGTGGGAGCAGAGGGAGCTGCGCGTTGGGGATTTTCAGAGGTCGTCGACTGAGAGAGAACAGCAAGGGTGCACAGCCAGGAAAAGGTCCAAGTTACTTTGTACTCTGTGTGGAGCCGAACTTTGAATGAACTCAGTGAAACGCCGGGGAGTAAAGCACTATGCATAACTGTGTCACTCCCCCCCACCCACCCCCACCCCCACCCCACCCCCACAATCAAGACAACAGCCAAAGTAGAGGGTGCCTGCAGGCCTCAAAAGGCCTCCTGCTCTCCTGAGCCAGTGGCCGATTCAGGTTGAACTACATGTGGCTCAAGGGCTAAAGGGTTTGGGGGGGGGGGGGGGGGGTTAAACTTCAATGAAAACATCATTCCAGAGCATAATCATACACAAGAAAGAAAATAAACAGGCTACCAGTAGAACACCACTTCCGCAGCAGTGAAGCATGAGCCACTGAAACTTTAGGAGATAATAGAGAAGAAATCTCCTTTATCTTCTATCTAGTCTATTTTCTCTCATGCAGTAATGACTGTGAAATACTCTGGAAGCGCGGCCATCTGCATTAAAGCCACGCAGCGATAGCATCTCAATATCTTACAAGTGCAAATCTACTGGAGTCCCACTCCACACCAGCCTTAGATCAGGATATAAAGGACACGATACACACCCCATTATTCTGAACAGCACTGAACACTATCTGTGCCAATTTCAAAAATGTCAAAGGGAAAAGGGTTTGGGAATGACTTATGCAACCTATGCACTGTAATTATTCTAGTGGCATGTTCTCTCCCCACATAGGCCTACGTGGGGAGTCACACATGAATTATATGGGACACATTCAGCAGATGACACATCTTACACGGAAGGAAAGCCATTCAAATATGGTAGTGTACCTCAACACTCTCCAACATCTAAACCAACATCAAACCATTTCACTCACTTAACATGAGTCTTTAAAGGTACACTGTAGTGTGTAAAGGTGCATCATCTGTTATAACTGGGCAATTTCTCTTCAGTATTATGTGACTGAGAAAACCAACTGCAACAACTTATCCAATGTGAATTCAGATATAAATGGGCAATTTCCCCTTACCTACCATAATCCATTCCAACCACAAGATGTTTCTACCTTTTATCCAAAATATAATTGTATCTCCTCCTGGAAGTCTAAAAAGTTGTATTGCGTTGTCATTAGTAGTAAAGTATGGGCCTACCTGTTTTTTCTTTGATTTCACACAAGACGTTGAAGAGAGCAGGCTTCATTCTGTGGCAATTCAAGGCATGTTTCCTGGAACAAAAATAATGATTTCTAAAACAGCTAAATAGAGTAAAATTACAATTTCACTTTAATGCTCCTATTTTGTAAAAGACAAGATAATCAATCATGATAATTCTGTATTTCATAAATTAGGTTCATTGTAAAAAAAAAAAAATCTAAATACACTAGCCTAGTTTATGCAATTGATTTGCTGGCCTTTTCTTAAGTTTATGAACACTTGAACCAAAATGGCCCGAGAGGTTGTCACATGCTGATGTGATATTGTTGAAGTTATCTTGCATAAAGACACCAATTGTTTGAGTGAATTGTGGCTTATTAGGCAAATGATGAACTCCAAAGGTTACCACTGTTGCATATATACTCTGAAATGTCATGATAATTTTGGTTATTTGTCACCTGGTTATAAACTGAGAAATAGCATAATGCATTTGAAATATGCAAAATATGTTCCTCTATATTTAGGACAAAATGGCGCTGCACTATCTAATAATCATGGTTTTGTTTTATTTCTTACAAATTATAGCTGCATGTTCATATATGTACAATAGCAAATACTAGAGGTTTATCTCTCGTCTATTTAGAGAGTGTTTCAGGGTATTCTGACAGACTGCTCTCGGTCAGCCACGTTGTAAACAGCAGGCTAGCCTATGCCTATTGATTGTTTTCAGAATAGCCTTTATAATGGCTGAGAGAAACTAACAACCTTTAAGTTGTTATAGTTGCCACAAGTATTTACGTTTAGACAAATTCATGAATTACCTACTTGAGATGTAATATTTGTCAAATTGATAAGGTTAATTGCCGTGCTGTCATCCTTAATGCAATGCTGTCCCGAATGCATTAACATGTAGGCTTTTTGCAAAATAGCCTATATAAGACAATTGCATCCCTTTTAAAAACTAATATTAAGAGTACTTGAAAGTTTACATTTTATGTAGGTTATATGCAGCGAGTGTCATGATATGTTTTAAATGATCTGTTAGGTTGGAGCGAGATGATGGGTGCTTGTGCGTAATTCTGTTCCATCAATTAAGCTGGAAATCTTAAAAGCGATACTTTTTTTTCTTGTTGAATGCACATAGTAAGTGAATGAATGTGGAAAACTATTACTGTCGACAATGGAGGCATTTCACGAAAATCTTACCTTGCTTGAGCTTCATCCAGACTTTGGTCTGTGATCGTCATTATTTGCTGTAAAATGTCTCCAATGTCCTGTTTTCTTCCATCGCCGTCTGATCCTCCGGTGGCTTCCTGCATATGTTGTGACAGGCCGGGGTGCCCAGCCATACCTACTCCAGCATGAGAGTGCATCAACCGCGGCTGCTCGTCCATCTCTTCCGATCGAATTCTTTGCCTCACCTCAGAGTCAATCACGCTATTCTGGAAAATCCTTGCAAATTCCGACGCGGAGCGATATTGCGCACACCCAATTCTTTGTACGCTCTCTGGCGCTGATGAGCTCGCAACCGAGAGCAGAATCAGAGGGGAAGAGAAACAAGCCCCTCTCTCGCTCTCTCTCTCCCAGCTGGTCTGAGCTGAATGTGAAATCTGATCTGAAACGCTGCCTTGAGCAGAGAAGGCAGTGCGCATCAAGATAAGCAGACCTCTCAACTACAGCTGAATTCGGACGTGTTTTCCTTTCATGTGGCGCAGTCTATGATCCAGAGACCCAGGACCATCTAAAAGAATAGAAAGTGCCGTAACGAAGGTGGGTTTTATGGGTTATTTCGACTTATTCCATCCGCTTGCTTTTGTTATGTACAGTATGAGGCTGGCAGGCACACAGCGAGGGTATGAGAGTCAGACTCCGCCTACGCGACATGATTGGGAATATAGACCATTTAGCTCCACCTTGAGGTGCTTCTCATGAAACGTCAATCATGACACTGTAAGGTGGGATGCAGTAGTAAGCTGGGGGACGTGGCCAGCGTAAGCACTGGGACAGTTCGGAGTGGCAACCCAGTGATGGATAGAGCCCGGACTCCAAATAAATAATAGCAGCTGACACCAGAGGTCTGCTTCAGTTTTCCCCTCTGACCAGAGGAACACCTCCATTTTCTCCACCGGAGTCCATTTAATTTTCCAGGCTATTGCCAAGGAATAGATTTATCCCACGGAAGAACACTAATCAAAACAATTGGCCATCGCCTTCGCTTATTAAAGTTATTAGATAGATAATGTGCTTAATTAAACATTAAGGGCAGAAGACTCCACACACCACACTGGTGGATTTAACCCCATACGTAGGAGCGACCAGTAATACAACGACACACAAAAGTCTCCCATTCAATAACACAAAATTATTATTTTTATGAGCCGGTGACCCGTGCTGCGCAGCCAAGCAGCAAGGTCTGCCTGAGTGTGTCTGTCCAGGCTGAGAAGTCCCCTTCAGGCCCAGCGCTGCCCAGCCCTCAGTAACACTGCCCAGCCACAGTGGCCATTCAGAGGGGAGGGAGGGGGGGCAGAAGCTTGTTAGTGTGGAAAGAAAGCATGAGCAAACCTACATTTAGAGATGGCCGACACCATCAGTAGTACGCGTCGCTGTGTCACTACGCTGTAACACAATGTCCCTTCATAACACGGTGTTGTGAATGAGAAGATGAGATCAGGTGTCCCCTCTTTAAATCTACCACGCAACACTAGGGCATGACAGGAGGATTTGGATATGTCATCAGTGTCTCATACCGACGAAAACACCAGATTCAAAAAACAACCAGTGGAGGATAAAGCCGGTGGAATATAGAATTCCAACGCTGTTTTGCATACAGAGTTTGAGGACTACTGACAGTGACATCTCCCAGTGTCTCCAGCGGTCCCAGGTGACGCTGCCGTTGTATCCCTGAGCGGGGCGCCTCTCCCCGCATGTGCGCCGGTGAAACACTGCCTATGTAAATTGCGAACGGAATATGTATGATGTATAAGGACGGCGAGTGTGGTAAGTTTCCCTGCCATCTGCTAAGTGGTAAAATAATGAGAATACCTGAGGGGGTCCCTGTTACACCAGACATCCGCTCGCTAACATCTGCCGAGCTCTGGTGGCGGCATACGCATCTAGAAATATAAATATGTGAGACTTTCAAACTCCATAGTGAGGCAACCGAATAAAACGACTGGAGATTGTACTTCACCCTATAGTACATACGTCGCCAGCTGCTACACAATAACATGACAAATACAATGGGAATTAGCCACCGGGTTATTTAAGTGCCCGTATTGCAAGAGAAGAATGTTTACCAGCGTCATGGCAGTGTGTCTGTATAATTTCATGGCAAAATATTAGCCACCCGGATGTCATTCTATGTGATACTGTCACAGTTATTAAAAGTAACAATGGTAACTTCTATCAGTCCTGTCAAATATAGCACCGAGGTGGGGGGACGAGCTGCAGCCGTCGCTCCCCTGCCCCTGCTATGGCCATGTGGTGGTTTGAGGACAGTCATATTTCACTCTGTATATTCACTCTGTATATACACTCTATTTCTTCCCTAACATGACATTTTCTGCATTTTAATAAGAGGATATTCCATTAGACCAATGTGCGATTGAAAGAGTTTGTCCAATGAAGCAGCATTGTAGCTTATTTAACTTTTACTGTACACTACAGTATTACAGTACATAGTTACACAAGGTTTCAGTTCTCTCTCTGACAACGTGAGGGATGATTTTGGGACAGGCAGCTATTGGCATATTGCAAAAGATGGGCTTGAGAAGTTCTATTTTTGCATATCAATACGACACATGAGTTAATGCCAGGCCTTATATCATGTCTCATCTATGAGAGAGCCCCAGCTTAATCACTTAAAAACCCCACTCTGACAACAGGATGTGACAGCAACCAGACTCTCCACTATCATGATCAGCCCTGCATGGTGTGTGTGTGTGTGTGTGTGTTGAATGTGTGTGTGTGTTGACTGTGTGTGTGTGTGTATGTGTGTTGTGTGCGTGTGTGAGTGTGTGTTGTGTGCGTGTGTGAGTGTATGTGTGTTGTCTGCGTGTGTTTGTGTGCATGCGCGTGTGTGTGTGTGTATGTGTGAGTGTGTGTATGTGTGTGTTGTGTGCGTGTGTGTGTGTGTGTGTGTGTGTGTGCGTGCGTATGTATGTGTGTGTGTGTGTGCGTGTGTGGTGTGCCTCTACAGAATCCCTCTCAGAACCGCGGTGCACCGAGCCCAGGAGTGGCTGAGAGTGACTGGAGCTGACAGTGCAGCAGTCAGAGGTGGAACACAGAGCTCCCATGGTGCCTGACTGCACAGACAGAGAGCTCTCTAGTGTGGGCCCCAGGTCACCTCATGTGATGATGGGGTTATGGAGATCAATCCCCCCTTTCATCCTGGATGGCTTTTGGCCTCCTTCACAAACAACACCCTAGGCTTTCATGTCTTGCTTTCAGGGCCATGTCTTCCATTGACTTTCCTGTGTAATAAGCCTGTAATAACTGTAGTGGCAACATGGTTATCCATGGCTGCATACTATGACAATACAGTACATATGTGTTTTAATCACACAAAGACAAATATGTCATTTACTATGGAATAATTAAACATTAATTCAATATGTTTACAATGTATAAATTAGACTTTCACACACATGTACAGTATCACAGGTAAGGAAGTGATGTTTTTATAAACTGCTGTCCATTTTTCCTATGGTAATCAGTTTGATGGTAAATGGTAAATGGACTGCACTTATATAGCGCTTTTCCACCTTAGCGGCACTCAAAGCGCTTTACAATGGCCTCTCATTCACCCATTCACACACGCATTCACACACCAATGGCAGTAGCTGCCATGCAAGGTGCTAACCTGCTCATTGGGAGCAATTTGGGGCTAGGTGTCTTGCTCAAGGACACTTCTTTGATCATAAGTCTGATCAGTAGGAGCCCTCGCTGTGGTGAGATCCTCTTGCTCTCAGTCTAACATTCTATAGGGTGTACGGTGAACATACTGAGTAGCCCCCCTTGGGGCTGTTAATATTGCTACTTGATACATTCCTTCTGAGACAAGGATAAGGCTGGGCCGGTCAATCGATCAGGCGAAGCGTGAGTCATTCATCCGTCAATGTTAACAGGGAATTGAAAGTGAGTCATCCTCAGTCAGTTGTGAGATTCTGTAATTAAAGGTGAGATTAAAGTCGCACTGAATTGAAAAAAGCATTCTGTCCCATTTTGGTTCACATAATAGTGTTCACCTATTCAACGATGTATGCCAAAAAAATTACAAAATTCTACTTTTGTTGTAATCTTATATCAAAGTATATAATTTCTTACTTCCTGGAAAACGGTAGGTCACGTGCAATGACGACAACAGGTACCTTATATTTTAGGCCAATAATCTCACGACATCCACCCGTCAATCAACGCTATCCTTCTATTGAATCTGTCTAAAGTTCTTAAAACCCGTCCACTTGTCAATGTTCCAATCAAATTCCTCTAAACATAATGTCCCACCCTCATAGCTTGTTTGCGTCGGAAATACGTCAAACTACGGAAGTTAGATGATCTCAAACGTCCGTTTCAGTGCGACTTTAAGGATTTGGGAAAGCAAAAGAGAGGCAGAAGCCGTGTCGCCAACAAGGCAACCCAGCATAGTATAATATCACTGAGTGAACACCTCAACTACAGCACTATACCTAACGGATCTTCAGCACCCCAACATGTAACGGTCATTTAGTGGGGACACAGCGAATAAGTCAAAACAGTTGCGCAGATAAATCAAAGCAAGGGGACCTCCCTTTGAAGACTGAGCCGAGATCTTTTGCGGGCCGCCGGGGTGTGAACACGGAGGGGGGGGGGTTTGGCGCGGGGGGGGGGTTGGCGGGGGGGCACACGGCACAAGCTGGCAGGAGCAGAGAGGCAGTGGAGTGCAGTACATCGGGGAGGAGGTCTGAATGGATCGATACATCACAGAACAAAGGGGAACTGTGCTTCAGCAGGGGCCCCCAAAACAAGACAGGCTCATTGCTCAACCACTGTCACAGTGGCGTGTCACGGGCGTCTCACATGCGCCTCGCGGAGGACGGGCCTCTGCTTACCGAGCCCCGCAGAAACCGCCAGACGAGCGGCTGAGCGAATGAGCCGAGCGACGTTCTGGATACACGCAGCAGCCGCAGACCTGAGGAGAAATTCACACGCCGTCAGACGACACACATTCGTTCAGACTAGACACACAGCAGCGTCGTACGGTTCCCCCGCCCAAAGACCCGTAGCGGTAAACCTCCCGCTTTCTTTCTGAATGTGAATGCCGACCACATATTGTCGGTCTGTTCACGATGACATTGGGCCTGATTATATTGGACCAAACCGTGTTGTTTAAACAACTATGCGCTGTGAGGCCTCCATGTTGGCGCGAGCACACTTTAAGAGCCTGATATTTACAGTCATTTTGCTGATATCCCTCATAACACAATCGCATTCCAAACTTTGAAAGCAACTCACCATTTTATTTTAAATCTCATTTCATTTCACGCCGGTGGAGTGGTGGGGTCTTAAATGGAGCTTTAATCAAACCTCCGGATAAATTAAGAGGCAACAGTTGACTCAGCGTTTTGTCGCCCTGGCGATCCATTGACCCTGAGGGCCGCCAGGGAAGAAAATTGAGAAATGCTGGTTTTAATGCCTATCCAATATATACAGCGTCTACCTCGAGATGGGGCCGAGCAATCAACCGCCAATCCATTAGACAGAGATGTTTTTCAGAGATTGACGCGTTATTGTGCCGCCGCCTGCACTGGCTCACGTTCAAGGTTAACCTTTTAGAGAAGCCTGATTGTTGCTAGAAGGTTAAACAACACATTAACATGCATTAAAATATTAAATTATGGCTCCATTTACAATATGAGAGGGAAAAACAACAACATAAAAAAGGCTTTTAAAATTATGAAGGCAATTGATGAAGTGGGGGAGGGGCAGCGTGAGCGGGAGAAATGTGACGACGGGGGCGAGATGGTTTTCAGATGGGCGGACTGGGGGCAGCTCTGGCAGGACGAGGGCCCCTTTTTACTGCCGGGTTAATGAACTGATGGTGAGGGTCAAGTATTGAATCCTCCGCAGTGAAGTCGGCTCTTCCAACATGAGGTGGCGGAGGAAGAAGACAGATTGATGCGCCGCGCCACCTCTCTCAGATATGAGGCTGTGTGTTTGTTTTCGCTGGGCCTGACACAGGAATAGTACGGACCATTAGTCTCAGATGAAGCCCGCTCTTACAGAGGGAAGCAGCCGGGAGATCCTGCTCTCTGCCCCTCTATTGACGGGGGGGTGGGGAGGGCGGGGGGGCTTCTGATGGAGTGAAGCCCCACTTCTTTCTCAGTGAAATACTGCCTCTACCTTGTTTGAGAAGATAACCAATTAACCCATCTGAGTGTTATAGGATCGCTACGGTGGCCCCGCCTCCCGTCTCGTCCATTTAGATAATTGAAGGATTGGAAAAGCCATCCCATTTTATACCTTAACACAGGAGCAATCCCATGATGCACATCTTCACCCCCCGCCATCCCAACTTGTGCTGTCTCCTGTCGCATGACGCTGATTGACAGCCTTCGCTTTTTAACGATCCCACAGCCCACTGGGTTCAATTTACGTTATTGTGATGTGAGTGGCCAGGCTAGGAGTAGAGGGGGTGGGGGGGGGTGACCAGGCCTTACCCACACACACCCTGAGCAAGAGGGGTAGAGGGGGAAGAGGGAGGGGGTTGGGATCGTGGGGAAGAAATGCAGTGAGGGAGGGAGGGAAGGAGAGAGAGAGAGAGAGAGGAGAGATGGAGAGGATGGATAGACAGACAGAGAAGAAGAGAAGGCCCTGTCACTTGGAATCACCATCACAGAGCAGGTGGGGAGAGATAAATGTCAAAGCGCTCTCTGTGAAATAAAACAAGTTGCCTGCGCTGATCCAGCCCGGCGTTACTCAACCACGGCCACGAGTCTCCGGCCCTTTGGTTCGAATAGAGACACAAGGACAACAGCTACATGACATGCACTGAGATGCAACTAAATCTATCACATACGACCATTCAAGACCCTGCTTATTGTTCAAAAACGAGCACATGGTCTTTGACGTGCCAGGGAGTACAAAACAAAACAAAAAAAACAACAGATTCCTAAGAATTTAGCAAAACAGCTTTTGCGGTGTCTAACTAGGATACCTGGAGCGGACACCCGAAAGTGTGGGAAAGACTCCAGAAGTTGGTCGGGGGCCCATGTGTGTGTGGAGAGTGTCACAGCTGCAATGTGACAGGTCCTCCTGCAGGCCCCCTTACAACCCTGCAGCCCAGCTTTTATTAAAATTGCCCCCCCCCCCCCCCCCCCAACCACCACCCCACCCCACAAAATAACAGGGAGAGAGCCAGGAGACTGGAGCCAAGTAGCTGTTGCTGGCATTTTTCTGGCCTAATTTGCATTAATAAAGAGGCTGTTCCTTGTCGGAATGTGTTTTATCCGGCTCAAAAATCCCTGGGCGATCCCTCTCCGCAGAGCGCTGGGAGAATCAGGCTGTCAGAGCCGACAAGACAAATGAATCCCGGTGTCAGTGCCGAGTGGCTCCGCCGTGACAGATTGAGAAGAACTGTCCCTCTGTCGACAGGCATGCTTCATTTTCAAATTAATAAATCTGAATAAAATATTTTACCCTTCATTATGAGTGCAGCCGGTCTGACAGCTCTGCTGACTGGGGCTGTGTGGTGGAGGGGGGGGGGGGGGAGGAGGAGGGGGGGGTGGAGGAGGAGGAGGGGGGCTGCTGGTGAAAACAGCTTGCTCCAAATCCACCTGGGCTTCAGCTGCGCGCGCGTGCGTGTGTATGCGTGCCTGCGTGCATGCATGCGCATTTGTGTGCGATGACAGCATGTGTGTGCGTTTTCTATTGTCAACACGCAATTCTGTTACATTTTGCAGGGAGACCACACCCCTCTCGTTCTTCTCCCAAAACCACCAGAACAAATATAAACCAGTGATGTAACAGTCGACTGGAGGGGGGAGAATATTCAGACTTTCTCATCGCACACCTGTACAACCATACGGAGATATGTCAACAACAAAAAAGTATCTTCCCTTTACGGGTGAGGAAAATGATGCGCTGTATATCGGACCGCTTGGTCGTTCAGGGTACGACGTCCTACTACCGTTAGAAACCTGTTTAACTCACCCAATAACTCACCTCCTTGACTTCTAGCAACATTGTCTTGTCATCCTGATGGTTCATTATGTAACTAACAGCTTTCATTTACAGGGGCTGACGTTCTGTTTCTCTACGTCCGCCAATGTAAACACACACTAACCAAACTTGTGGCAGATACAGTACACACACAGAAGCTGTCTTGATACGTATTGTAAATTCCGTTGTAAACGTCAACATCACCGTAGTCGGCCCTCGCTCAGATCTGTAGCGGTCCTCACATGATCTACGGCGTCTACTACCGGATGCTAACCAACGCTGTATGGTCTAAAAATGAATTGATTACAAGTCAAGTGTTTAACAATGGATCAATAAGTCCCCACCACTTATGAGAGATGGCCGATACACACGGCAAAGCCGCCGATAGGCTCCATCACAACAGTGGTTTTATCAGTGTGTGTTGTCAGGTGGCAGACTTAGGGGCTAAAAAGCAACTGGGATTAATAGGGGAGGGACATGGAATAAGGATTCATTGTTGTGCAATATAACCCCACTTGGGTGGAAAAGAGCCTTGAGGGAGAAGGGGTTGTGCCTTCCCACAATCCTTCTGGATGCTCGTAGACACCACAAATGAATATATGCAACAGCAAAACAACCTCTGAGCATTCGTTTCAGTGAAGCCACCCTAAAACAAACAGATCGGAATATTAGATTATACAATATTGCCACACACAAAATATTCATGTGGTGTACATAAACAGTAAGTGAATTATGTCACTAGTGATCTACAATTGTAAATCTATATACTGTTGTTCTAATGGAGGGAAATTATACATCCAGCATAAAAGTGTTTGGCCTACTAAACACAAGGGATACCAGGTAAAGTGAGCTGAGAGCATGGTCAGGGCTGGATACAGGCTTTTAAACGTCAAGCCATTCTCGTTATGTGACTTTTGGTACCTCCCTCAATCAACGCTACAGACAATCAGATGGATAAACAATAGAACAGAACAGAGAACTTTTCTGAACAAAGTCTAGTTTCACTCTCAGTATCCTTGGATCCAACATCAAAGGGAATGTGTGATCCAACCAATTAATTTACATCACACAACACATGTAACATCATGACAGGCCCGGCGAAGCAGTAGGTGTTCCTCCTTGTCTGTAGGCCTTTAATATTGAAAATCAAAACAAGTTTTGGCAAGGTGCGGTGATCCATGTCAGTTATACTTCTTAGACTACAGGCTTCTTCCATCCCTGAGGGCAGATGTCACTTTATCAACTAAAACCAATAAATAATATATTAATATTATGTTAATATATTATATAAGACCTGGCAAGAGCCTCGACTTCTGAGGATGAATTGTCACACTCTAATTTGGTTTCTTGTGTTGTATCTTCTGTTGTCATCAGTCGTTTGATACCACTGAATGGTTAGATGTCTTGTCTAGGCAAATGTGAAGTTGAAGTAATAAGAACTTTTGAAAATATGGCCATGTTTCATATTCAGAGAGACAGACTGACATAGACAGAAAGGCACAGACAGGCAGGCAGACAGACAGACAGGCAGACAGACAGGCAGACAGGCAGACAGACAGACAGACAGACAGACAGACAGACAGACAGACAGACAGGCAGGCAGGCAGGCAGACAGGCAGGCAGGCAGGCAGGCAGACAGACAGACAGGCAGGCAGGTACAGTATGCAGGTGGTAGGTAGGTACAGTAGGTAGGTATAGTGCCTGTCTCTCTGGCGGGTCTGTCAGAGTGGGGAGGTGTATTGAGCAGACAGGGAGTGACAGCACACTGTTTGTGATCTGCACAGAGAGGGCGGGCTGGGGGGCCGGAGATATGTTCCATCCCTAATGCCTTATGGCAACTCATGTTCAGCTGATAAGACAATATTTCATGTAGGGTCAGGGCCAATAAGGGGCCTTTTCAACACCGGCTAGATGAACAGGACCTGACCGGCGCGATCAGAATGCAGGCCGCACACGCACACCGCCGTGATCCTAACACATGTGGGCAGGGGAATCGACAATTTCACTCAGCTGGTGATAATGCAAACTATCGCCTGGAACAAAAAAAAAAAAACATGGGTTTTAAAACTGACTGCGAAGCGACCCTAGAGAGTTTCATCAGGTTAACTGACACGATCCCTGTCAAAACAACCGCTCGCTGTATTTCACTCTTAAAGTCGCACTGAAACGGACGTTTGAGATCATCTAACTTCCGACGCAAACAAGCTATGAGGGTGGGACATATGTTTAGAGGAATTTGATTGGAACATTGACAAGTGGACGGGTTTTAAGTAATTTAGAGAGATTTGATAGAAGGATAGCGTTGATTGACGGGTGGATGTCGTGAGATTATTGGTCTAAAATCTAAGGTACCTGTTGTCGTCATTGAACGTGACCTACCGTTTTCCAGGAAGTAAGAAATTATATACTTTTATATAAGATTACAACAAAAGTAGAATTTTATACATTTTTTGGCATACATCGTTGAATAGGTGAACACTATGACCAATTACGTGAGCCAAAATGGGACAGAATGCTTTTTTCATTTCAGTGCGACTTTAAGTTCTAAACGAGGAATTAGAGATAGACAAAAGGAAGCAGTACAGTCCATTTAACTGGGGACCAAAATGTCACACGTAGCCCACAGCAACATTCCAACCCACTGTGGTGGCATTAAAAAAGCCTGATGTGTCACAACAGACAACCATGTCAAACAAAAATGCATGATACTAAATACGGTCGTGAGTGGACGGCCGGCAGACTAGCGCCCTTGCGGTCGGTCTCCCAGCCTGCCGCGGAGTGCGCGGCCAGGAAAGAGTTAAAGCCATAAAGAGACATACCTCAGCCCTGACCCCTCGCTCTCAGAGGTATCTCCCCTGTGCAGGATTCTTATTCAACTCCAAACTGACAGTGTTTTTAATCTTTTCTTTGCTTCTCTCCTGGAGATTGGGGAAACAAAAATCAATACGCCCTGGCAGGCGATCTAGAAGGCTGTGAATTACAGGGGCCGGGCTGGGCTGGGCCGGGCCGTGGCGGCCGCCAGGCAGCCTTGAGCAGGGGACCATGGGAGTATCATCAGAGAGGGAGGGAGGTCACGGGTTCAGGCCAGGACCACAGACGGCAGAGCAAGGTATTTACTGCCGGTGCACTAAAATGAGAAATAACTTCCACAAGGCAGCAGGGGAGCCTCGAATCTCAAGTCTCTTTTTTTGTGTGTGGTTGAGAATAGTTCTGGCCTTTGTGCTTCCCCCCCACCCCACCCCCCCCACACACACACACACACAGCCCTCTGCTGACTCCCAGAGGGTGATGTATGGGGCCAGGGCCGGCGATCATGCCCACACTACAAATCTGAGAGGAGAACATATCGACACCCAGGTCTGTCATTATCCGTTAATCACGGCGCTGACGTACGTTTCAATCCAGGCACGCTGGCGCCCGACCAAGCAACATAAATGACCTCCGATAAATCCGCAGGGCTTGGAGGCACAGAGTTCCACTTCTTATCTCATGGTAACTCTCAGTAAAACATCCAAGCACACACAACATACCTTATGTTCCTTAGCATCATCTGTTTTACCATCACAACTGGTTGAATAAATGCATATGAAAACACTAAGCAAAATATTCCAGCTAATAAATTATTTCTGGGAGCCAACATACTGTATCAGTGAGAGACATAGGACTGGATAAGCTTATAACGGCACCTGGTTGTCCTGAGTAGGTTTAAGTAATGTTTAGTGTGTGTTACTACAAACCTGTCTTCTCCCCTAAAACTAAATGCCTCATGCCAAATATGTCCTCCTACCAAATTCAATTCGATGTCCAGAGATAGCTTTCAGACAGCTTTCAGACGGGCTTCTGGAAAAGACAGGCTCTCACAAGACAAGCAAGTCACCACATTACTACAGTACGTACAATAGTAGTATTATAATATCACATAATGCAGTATGTCCAACAACAGTCCAGCATAAGCTCAAACATTCCACAACACAAGTCACGATGCATCAATCCTGTCCTCTGAAGTCAAGCTGTAAAGACTGAGAGCTCCCAAAATCATTAGACTCCAGTAAGAACAGAATGAATATGCAATTAGCAATGATAGAGGCTGTGCCATTTGAAGATAGCACATCATTGAGCTACCTTCCCTGCTGAGTAATGCACGTCCACTAAACCTGATAGCATTACCAGGATTACAATCTCTGATTGTTCTGGAATCTCTGCACTGAGATCTTCCCATTGAAGCCATGAATAACATTTCACGGCTGATCAGCCGAACATTTCAATTGTCGGGGGGGGAGAAACAACTGCAATCCTCCTGTCAAATGTGGGCCAGTTTGAGATTTCATATTTTTCCTCCTGACAAAATAATGCTTGATTAATTTGTGTTTGAGAGTCTGAGCTGGAGAGCCGTGATCGATATGCCTGCGGTCACCTGCCAATACCAGGCTGACTGAGTAATTAGCCAATGTGCTCCAGCGATCGTTGGCAGAGCAGACGCGGGGAATGAAGCTGGTCAAGCTAAAAAGCTGGCAGGAGAAATTCAGTACTTTATTCCAGTTCAAATAAACAGCAAGGGTTTCCCTTAAAAGGCCTGGTGTGGAGCAATACATCAGCCACATGATTGAGAGAATGGGGTAACATGCTACTGTAAGAAGCTTTACTAACAGCAAAACACCACAAATCATCAACAACCGCTCTATATCTATTGACAGAATTACAGAGCGCCTTCATTTGCAAGAATGTTAATTGCTATCAAGATTGAGGTAGCGGCCTATAAATATCTTTGACGGCCTGATTGCTCTTCGTGGATCAAACAGACAAACAATGCTGTCCTTAAAACAGTTTGTTTTGACAGAATTATGGCAGAATATACCGCCAGGCCCACCCTAATGCACACTAATGAACAGTAACATCTAGAGATCAGACACGTTTCTGAAAGCAATTCTAAAAATTATTCATCAATCAACGTGTATTAAAAGCATTCGGCTTCTAATTAAAGAAGATTTCTACAGATTTCTCTGACAGGAGAGTCTAACCTAATTAAACAAGGCTCAGGTTGTTTGAGTGAAATAACTCAATTATAACAACTCAAAACATCTGGCTGGAAACTAACAGAGAGGATCGTGTTGAAATGATTAACAGAAAAAGTCATCAATTTAGCGGCGCTTTCTGTCATTGTCGACCCAAAATACCCCACTGCAATTGTGAGCAAACGTGTTCAATGACAAACCCAAGGTTAGAACGGAGCCGACACATCGTCCATTAGGCATGTGAAGCAGTCAAAAGGTGAAGGGCCCCAAGTAATCCAATCACTGGTGCAGCTCCTCCATCCAACACTGGTCATTACTACAGTACATACACTAACATGTACTGTAACTAACATGTACTGTAACATGTACTGTAGCAGCAACAGCAGCCTGTTAACAAAAGACACAACTGTTTTGTACATTATGGTCACATTTTAACATAATCTTACAATTTCTTACACGATTTACAGCATCTCTCAAAAAGAATGACGTGATCGTGTTCATATCGTTATAACAATTGGTGTGCATTAGTGTTTATATTACATGGGGCAGTTGTTAGATAGCTACCCCACACAGTTAATTTCTATGAGCTACTTGGCCATTATGGACGAATTACACTATACTTCATCCCTGCCTAACAATTATGACCGTGTTGTTTGTTTGTTTTTAAACGGATGAACAGCAGTTTGTCCACAGGCTATAGGGCTTCAGGGGGGATATTTCTGCAGTACCACGCCCCCCCCTCACCCCACTTCCCCCCCCCTCCAGCCGCTCCATTACTTCAGCCAGAACAGAGCAGGGGAGAATCCATTCCTCCAGCCAGAACAGAGCAGGGGAGAATCCATTCCTCCAGCCAGAACAGAGCAGGGGAGAATCCATTGTGGCCTTTAATTTCCGTCACAAAGGCCTAATTGAAACTTTCTCGCAATGTTTTGCCGCTTGATTTGACACCGGGCCTTCCCACTGTCACAAAATCAATAGTGGGAAGACAGGCGGCGTCTAACTGGAAAAAGCTTCTGGCTTCTGGTGCGCAGCGCCGACCAGGCCGAGCGGAGGGGTTAAGTGATGTGTTTCTGACGCTGAGTGAACCTGGGACGCCCCGCTCTCTTGACCGGCCCTGTGGAACTGTGGTCTAATGGCATGGCAGGGGAAATCGCCTGGGGGTGAGGGGCTGACTTCAGTGTGTGTGTGTGTGTGGGGGGGGGGGGCACTCTCTGGGGTATTGGATTGTTCATAAAACACACTGCAGAGGCAATCACTATGGCATAATGACTGCCCCAACCTCCCAAAATACAAATCCGAAACCAAGCCAACCCGATGGCAACAGCTACTGTCTAGTGTACTGTGGTGGGATACTAACAACCTGGCAGCCGACGCCATCTCATTGTCCCCCTCTCTGCTCCTCACCATTAACCATCCAAATGGACCAAAACAATCATCTTGAACACTGAACAGCCAGAAAAGACACAGTCCCGCATGCGACGGCCATTAATGGACTAGTCGGACAAGTTGATCTGGCAACATGAATTCCGAGGGCGAATCTCACCCCAAAAGCACGAGACGCCGGGAGTTAATGCACTTAGGCAAACAGAGGAGGCCAAAGCCATTTGGGTAAGTAGGGAGCAATTACACACGCTGGTGATTTAGGGGAGCCCTGTCAGTATGGCGGGGGAGCAGAGACCTCTGCACACAGAATGAAAATGGCCTCCGTAATGGCAGAGGCGACTACGCGACCACTTTGGATGGACTGACTATTACGGCGTGTCAACACAGCAAAGAAAAAGAGGAAAAGCATGAGGACGGCAATTAGAGAACATGATAGAAAATGGATGGGCGTGGCATGGAGCTGGGGAGAGGGTTCCCGCAGAGGACTTCTGAGCAGGGGCTAATGCTCTGATTGATGAGAATTTTGATCATAGACCTGCATGGTATAAATTCACCCCCCACACTGTAGTAATAGCTTTAATGAGGTCACGTACAGTGTCATATCAGCACTTTTGGGTTCATGTGCAGTGTGCGTCTGCCTTGAGAGTGGTTAGCACCCCGGCATTCGGACTACGGCTTCAATCACTAAACATTAAGTTAATGTAGATGTCAGTCTGGGGCTCCGGGCACCTCTCGTCCAGTCCCTCATCCGCGGATGACAGAGTCAGAACTGGCAGGAGGACGAGACAAAAGATTGGGGATCAGCGAGGGGATTCCTTACAGAAATGTGTGTGCTGTATCTGCAGGGACCGCGTTCTCGTACAGGCACCGACAAAATGAATACTGATACTACGGACTAATGCTGATCATCCTGAACATCATCATCATCATGATCCTCCTCCTCGTCATCATCATCATCATATCCTCCAAAACTCCAATCCACACACAGCAGTTTAACATCTAATCTTGGACTCTACTATTGCACAGCAGGCCCACGTCTTGCATGTGCACATCAGAGTGTGTTTGCTGAATACGAGCCACGGCAATTAACGCAGGATTAATTGACATCTTTATCTCATTAGGCCAAATCTGATCGGGAGTATGATGAGATTTCTGTGTGCTCTCATTTGTTTAAGCCGATTGCCGTTAATTGCCGTCATTATTATGGGGCTCTTTACCGTCATCCGCGGGCCCCCTCTGCCTGTCTGGACCCCATAAAGCCCAGCCATGTGTCACGGCTCAGTTTAGTTAACCCCTGGAACGAGCCCAGTGGTGCTGGCGTGTGGTTAACGGCCGAGTGGTGATTAGCACTCACACATCAACCCATTAACACGTCCCCTCCTCTCAAACTGCCTTTGTGTTCACCCCTAATTACAGGCCCACCTCCCAAAATAAAAACTTTACAGGCCCCATGTGAAGGAGGTGGTGGTGGTGGGGAGGGGGGGGTTCTACGATGCCAAGGCGCAGGATCTGGCAACCCAGTTCAGCCTGTGATGGGGGCGCTTTTACAAAGCCCCCCGGGGGCCTCGTTTGTCAATCCCGCCATGATGTACTCCTCAGCTGTGGCACGTACACGCTGTAAAAAGGATAGATGTCTCTTTATAGACAATGACGGCGAATTACGGCTATTTCACACACTGATATTAAGGATTTGAGTAGAAGGAGGGGCACATGAAATGGTCCGTGCAGAGACCGGGGAGTTTCCTCATCGTAACGTACTGCCTTTGATCTGCCGTGTTTTACCACATACACAGTAAAGGTAAACAGCCTGGGGGATGTTATGCACGCTACATGACAAGGCAGCACCGCTAAGAGAGAGGGGGCGGTTCTCCTACAGCCTCAGGATCTACGACCCACAAGAGAGGGGGAGAGAGAGGGAGAGGGGGAGAGAGAGGGAGAGGGGGAGAGAGAGGGGAGGGGGAGAGAGAGGGAGAGGGGGAGAGAGAGGGGGAGAGAGAAGGAGAGAGAGGGAGAGGGGGAAGGAGAGGGAGAGGGGGAGAGAGAGGGAGAAGGGGATAGAGAGGGAGAGGGGGAGAGAGAGGGAGAGAGACAGAGAGGGGGAGAGGAGGGGAGGGGTGGGCGGGCATATGGAGATATACAGTGCGATAGAAACAGTGAGCCATTGATCCCACAGTACACAAACTTTACTCTAGCTGGTAACTTCTCTAAAGGGGGCAATCAAGTTTTATGTGCTCGTAACTATTTCACCCCCTCTAAATGTTAACAACTGAACACTCACACTATATGGCGCATCCCTTTGTTGCTCCTCTTTGGCGGGGAGCCCCCATCTCCATGGATTTGCAACGTAGGCCTAACATTAATAGCATGTAAGCTTTGGACGTTGGGAGTTTCCACAAGGTCTTCTTCCTGACAAGCATCGTCTTAAACCAAATTCACGGCGCCAATACCCAGGCATCTCAAGTCAATGAAGTCCCAAAGGGACCTTTAAAAGCATATGGGTGAGGATCCATCCAGCCCTACTAGCCTGATGTCAATACTGAAACACAGGAGTGTGTGGGGGGGTGTAGACAGAAGTTCCATTTTAGTTAGGGATTAAGTTAATTTAAGATTAACATGGTGTTTGGTCACACTTTCTATGTTTTTATATCCTATTTGCACAAGAGGGAATTGAAGAAACACAATGAAAGTATTACATAAATCTGCTCTAGTTTTGGAGAAGTAGGCGTGCTAAATTTATCATCCTATTTGCAACCGGTTGAGAATGTTCTACTCATAGTGTCACGGGAGAACATGTACCGTCTAAACAAATAAAGGCATGGGTGTATTACGTACATTAGTTTTGATACCCGTTTGAGCATTACGGACACCAACTAAATACTATACATCTGGTATCACTCCAGCTTAGCCCATCCAATTAACTTATCTGCTAGTCTTGATACCTGTTGGAGCAATCAGTAATTGGCCATGTAGTCCATTATATGTCCATCCCCCCCCTACCCTCAGAACATAGCAGACGTTGTGTTTGGTAAGTCCCACCTGAATGATAGCTTGGTTTGGCTATTGTTTGCAAGCTATCAAAATATTACTATTGGGTGGACAATAGAACGCACTGATATTGGGCAAAGCTGAGTAACAGCAAAATAATAGATATATATCTAGATATATAGATCTAGATCTATAGATATAGATATATCTAGAGTAGGCTGGAGCGAAGGTAATAGTGCAGTGTTTGTATCAGGACGGCCACATTATTTTGGGCAGAGCTGCAGCTCCTTGCAGCTGATGGGCAGGCAAGGTAATTCTAGAGCAGGCAGCTGGAACGCTCGGGGTGGGGTTCTATTCGGAGGAGCTATTGGCATCGGGGGGGGGGGGGGGGGGGGGGGGTTGCCCGATGGCCTGAGGGAAAAACTCTTCCTGACTCTCTCCATGCTCACCATGTGGGTGGAGTGAGTTTAGGGGGCTGAGTGTAACTGAGTTTAATTGGATAAACTCACTCCTCAATATAAGTATCACCCACCCGCAACATCGATTCGCTAGCTTTTCGGTGGCATAGCTAGCTGGCAGCAGCGTTTATGAGAGGTGGTCACGTGTGTTCGTAAGTCAGAGGACCCGAGTTTGAACCCAGCGTGGGCAAGTAGGGTTGAAGCTATACCACGAGTGACGCAGTGACATCTGCGACATGTGGAAAGTGGAGGCAGGGTCTGTCAATCATAGCTAACTGACAGTTCTCATTACCTCGTTCACAGTTTGGGTGAACTTTTATAGTATTTAGGCTTGAAAAAATTATAAAGAATTATGCACATTTAGTTTTGTTGCTGCCTGAAGACAACTTGGCAAGTCACATTCAACCGTCATATTAATCCTTTAACATCGGTTAGGGAAAATCATTCTGCAACTGAGTTGAATAGTTTCTAGGTCCTAGTATATATTTCTTCATAAGGAATTTAGACTGTACTGTAGTAAGAGAGAAAATAAACACAAGCCTCAAGATGGTTAAAAAAACAGACACCTCTTGCGTGTCAGAAAAGAGTGAAAGCGATTGTCAAAATTAGACAAGCGTGAGCGCTGTGAGCACCCTGACAGCCTAACCCTGTGACAGCAGGCTCCTGTTGTAACCCGCTCACCTACTGTATGCCTCTGAGCACAAGCAAACCTTTCACTAAAAGTACCATCCACACCCCCCCCCCCTCCCCCGCCCCTCGCCAAACACAATCTGGAGAGGCGCGTAGCCATCTGCATCTTCAAGAAGAATTGTTCCTCTTCAAAGGGTGTCGGAGAAGCAACATGTTCTGCCTGGTGGTGTCTTAAGGCCTCGTTCCATGACTACGGAAAGCACGTCACAGTCACATAGGTACAGACTGATGCTCAGAGCATCACATACTGTAGGTACAGACTGATGTTCAGAGCATCATATAGGTACAGACTAATGTTCAGAGCATCTATAGGTACAGACTGATGTTCAGAGCATCTATAGGTACAGACTGATGTTCAGAGCATCTATAGGTACAGACTGATGTTCAGAGCATCTATAGGTACAGACATGTTCAGAGCATCTATAGGTACAGACTGATGTTCAAAGCATCATATAGGTACAGACTGTTGTCACCGCATGTTGTACAGACTGTTGTCACCGCATGCAGATACTGTAGG